>NC_055974.1:12770553-12773053 GCF_018492685.1 Alosa sapidissima
ATGTAGATGTAGCCTATGCTGTGTAGTGTAGAGAGCTATAGCACACGTCCTCATCTCTCCATGTAGATGTAGCCTATGCTGTGTAGTGTAGAGAGCTATAGCAAACATTCTCATCTCTCCATGTAGATGTAGCCTATGCTGTGTAGTTGGAGAGCTATAGCACACATTCTCATCTCTCCATGTAGATGCATACTAGAGGGCTATAGCACACATTCTCATCTCTCCATGTAGATGCATACTGTGTAGTGTAGATGTATATTGTGTAGTGTTTAGTATCTATCTATCTATCTAAAATTGCATACTGTGTAGTGTATAGAGTTATAGCACACATTCTCATCTCTCCATGTAGCCTATACTGTATAGTGTAGATGTATATTGTGTAGTGTTTAGTATCTATCTATCTATCTAAAAAAAAAAAAAAAAAAACTTGAATTTCCCCTGGGGATCAATAAAGTATCTATCTATCTATCTATCTATCTAGTGTAGAGAGCTATAGCACACGTTCTCATCTCTCCATGTAGATGCATAGAGGGCTATAGCACACATTCTCATCTCTCCATGTAGATGCATACTGTGTAGTGTAGAGAGCTATAGCACACATTCTCATCTCTCCATGTAGATAGATAGATAGATAGATAGATAGATAGATACTTTATTGATCCTCAAGGGGAAATTCAAGGGTCTCAGTAGCATACAGATATCACACACAACATGCACTTACAGCAGAAATGGTAAACAAAAGTATAAGTATAAACATATAACTAAACTCCACTGTACAATAAAGACAGTAGAAGATAAGAAATATAAGAAAACTAACAAAACTAAATACTAAATACACTATATAAATTAAATTGAGAAAGTCCAATGTGCTTGAGGGTGATCAAGCATAAGACGCTTGTAGTGACAGGGCCGGGACTGATGAGGTGCTAAAGGGAGTGAGTGTCATGGTGAAGGTGCAAACAGTAGTCCAACCATAGTCCTTAGTTATGTGTGCCTGGCAAGGTGCTCAAGAGAGTGAGTGTCATGGTGAAGGTGCAAAAAGTAGTCCAACATTAGTCCAACAGTGAACATTCTCATCTCTCCATGTAGATGCATACTAGAGGGCTATAGCACATGTTCTCATCTCTCCATGTAGCCTATACTGTGTAGTGTAGATGTATACTGTGTAGTGTGGATGCATACTGTGTAGTGTAGAGGGCTATAGCACACATTCTTATCTCTCCATGTAGATGCATAGTGTGTAGTGTAGAGAGCTACATATTTTTCCTTCTTGTTTAGTATAGTCAATACATGTATTTTGATTTGCTCCCCGTCAGCATATAAACTCAATGCAGGATGCTCACAAATATAATAAATGATGTTGTTCTTGTTGTTAAGCTATCCTGTTTACCATAACTCCATCCACACAGTTACTCCTTTGATGAAAATACATCTGTCTTTTGCAAAAAATAAATAAATAAAAAAAATATTTCTCCCAATAATGCAGAAATAACATTGAAGTGGTGCTGGCCTGGGGGCACTCATGCTGTTGTCTTTAGCGCAATGAGAACCATAAGGCAGGTGAGGGCTCGGCACCGCGGGGCACCAGTGCGGCACAGGAGGCCGTTGAGGGTGGAGGGGTACAGAGGTGGAGGAGGTGGAGGTGAGGAGGGAGGGAGGGAGTGAGGGAGCGAGCCTGTTTCACACGTCCAGCGCGTAATTGCCTCAGACAACACTCCAGCTCGCCGGGCCGCTTGTTATTATTACCGGCCTTATCAAGCGGCCGGGTCAGCTCGCTGGGGCCGACCCCGGGCAGAGGAATGCCGGCCGAGGTCGCGCTCAACAGATGTCGGGGGTCACGTAGCCGCCAGCGGAGCGCCGTGTCCTGCCTCAGACCCCTCCGATAATGACTTGGGCCCGGCTGAGAGCGGGCGCGCGGTGAGGGTGAGGGTGGGGGTGGGGGTGGGGTACGGGGGGAGCTGGCGTGCGGCGGGGTGGGGGCTCGTCTGATTCTGATTAGGTTTATTTTCGTTTCGTTTTATTGAATCATCGCGCCTCAAATTTCCTCAGGTGCTGTTCTTGGCGGGACTCTGAAGTCATTAAAAGACACATTTCAAAAAGCTCTGCTTTAGGGCTTTGACCGAGCTTTTCAAAACTTGCCCTCTTACATCTTCTAAACTATTAAAAACAGAAAAGTGAAAAATTCATGAATTTTTAACACAAATACTCCACAGACTAATCAAGTAAAGTTGCATGATTTAAAATGTGTTTTTCGGATTCATACCTCACCACAGTCGTTCCTCCATTTTGTGTGTCAGTTGGCTTGCAGGTGTCTGAGAGGGCAGATTTATGCACGCCGGTGCAACCGTGTCTCTGATGGGGCTTCGCAGCGTGCTAATTTTCATTAAGTTCATCGGGGTGCGAAGCTCTTCGGGGATTAGCTTTAGAAGGGCCCCTGACTGCAGGCATGTGGAACACGTGTGTGTGTGTGTGTGTGTGTGTGTGTGTGTGTGTGTGTGTG
>NC_055974.1:12778053-12816632 GCF_018492685.1 Alosa sapidissima
CGATTATTTAGTTGGCCCGTCAAACACACATGCTCAATTTAGACCATTCACAAGGCAAGGCTGGGATTGCCCCTGGATTGCTGGTTGGTTAAAAAAAAAAAAACGAGGGGAGAGGGGGAAAAAACGGCACGTTCCCACCATCACTCGGGGTACAGAGGCTTTGCCCACAGATGGCCAATGTGGTAGCTATTTCTGGCTGAAGAGTATAAATTAACCCGAGCCCAATTGTTTCCATATTTCTTAAGACAACACTACGAGTCAGGGAGAGTAAGGCAGCGGGCGAGGTGGCAATCAAACACTCGGGGAGTCGGGGGGATTTCTAAGCAAACGCAAAGAGTCGGGGGGTCACGGGGTCAGAGGTGAACGATATGCCAGTGTAGAGTTGGAGCATAACTGCTGGGTGTGGTGGGGTGAGGAGAGGGGGAGCGCTGTCAGCTCCACTGAAGGCTGTGGGGTATGTAGAAGCATTGGGTCAGTTCTCATAGAGGCCCCTGCATTGGCTCCCAGTATATTAGTGAATTAAATGTGATGATAGTGGCCCCTGCATTGGCTCCCAGTATATTAGTGAATCATATATGATGATAGTGGCCCCTGCATTGGCTTCCAGTATATTAGTAAATCATATATGATGATAGTGGTCCCTGCATTGCCTCCAATATATTAGTGAATCATTATGTATTGGCTTTAGAGTAAAACACCAAACCCCATTAAAGGTTATATACAGTGTGATCAGTGTGTGACCAAAAAATCTGAAATATACCGTTGGGTTCGCTTTGCGTTGGTTTGTTCGGCACGTGGGGACACTCACAGAATTATTTATTCCAATAGATTCCTCCCTGGTGTGTGATGGTGTGCCCCTACTAAGTGACCCATGTCAGGGCCCATGTTGTGGGTGTGTGTGGTGCGTGTGAGCTGGGGGTGAGGGCCAGATCAGGGGGTTTTGGGGTGCAGTCTACTGGAGCTGAGAGAATGGACATGGGCGGTGTGGACGTCACCCCTCACTGGCACCGGCCACTCAAGCTGAACCGTCCTGCAAACACACATCTGTGCGCACACACACACACACACACACACACACTCTCACACATGCACATACACACACATTCACAGACACACACACACACACACACATACACATAAACACACATACACACGTGCATGGACGCTTACTCATCCACACACACACACAGCACACACTCACACAAAAGCATATGCACGCTTACTCAAACACACACACACAGACACACACACACACACACACACACACACACACACACACACACACACACACACGCACACTCATCCACACATAGGCACTTGCACGCACACTCTGAGCCTGGGTAATGGACTGAGGAACATTAGGGTCAACGGCGCTATTAATAGGGAAGAATGGCTCTCGGTTCGACCTCACCTCTGCCCCAGTCATTAGCGGGGCGACATGATAGGTCCTGATTAAGAAACGGAGGAGGGCTGGCCCCTCACTCTCACTGAATTCAATTTGGCCAGTCTCCTCGCCCCCTTATCAGCTCCGTCCGTCTCTTCATTTGACCATTCTGGCCCGGACGCTCTAATTAACCTCATCTCCGTCAGGGACGGCTCCGATTTCTGCGGTGGCAAGTGGCCGGATAAAACAAAGACGGAATGTCTAATGAAATCAAGCGAGAGGGGAGGAGATCAAAAGATAGACACGCTGACAGAAGGAGTCTTTTTTTCTTTCTCTCTCTTCTTCGGTGATTTGCAATGTTATGTTACCGTGAATGTGCCCTTTTATTGTTCTTTATGCTTTGATAACACTGTTTCTCAATAATCATGGGTAACACTTTTAACACTGTTAATACCTAATAAGCACATATTATTCTAAAGCGTTACCCAATCATGCTAATAAAGAACACTTAGTATTTGAATTTGAGAGAGAGAGAGATTGAAATATACTGTAGATGGAGGTGAGCACTGTGGTCCACTCATCCTGCCAGAATTCATCCACACCACATGCATGTTTGTCCACGGTCATTTTTGGTGAACACATGTTTGTGAACGCGAATATGTCCAGCATGGCCGTTGTTACGTGTTTCCTCTGTGGAGTTTAGAGTAGTGTGTACTGTGGCTGCAGAGGTGTGTGTGTGTGTGTGTGTGTGTGTGTGTGTGTGTGTGTGTGTGTGTGTGTGTGTGTGTGTGTGTGTGTGTGTGTGTGTGTGTGTGTGGGCTGAGAGATGAGAGGATGATGGTCAGTGGAGCGATGCGGCCCCGGCACTATGGGGATCGACAGGAAACGGGATTGTGGGGCCCCGGTGCCCGTCTGCCGTGACTTCACTTCAGCAAAGCGCTTTACACTTTGGCCATCATTATAGCCCTCTTCTTCCCTTCCATCATTCTCTCTCTCTCTCTCTCTCTCTCTCTCTCTCTCTCTCTCTCTCTCTTTCGGTTTACCTAGCGTGCCTCCTTGTCTGCATATTCCCAGGGATTCACTCTCTCTCTCCACTCTCACTCTCTTCTTGAAGCAATCTGGCTTTCCAGCGCAAGCCGATCCCAGCATGGGGATCAGATGATTTTGGGGGGGGCCGGAGAGAGTCAGCTCTCCCAGATCACTCCTCTTTCTCTTCCTCTCTCTCTCTCTCTGTTTCTCTCTCTTCTTGTCCACTGCTTTGAAGTCCCCTTCTCCGCTGGCTGTTTTTGTGGTAAGACCCTCGAGTGGAACCAGTGCGTGGAGAGTATAGGGGGAGGAGTGTGTGTGTGTGTGTGTGTGTGTGTGTGTGTGTGTGTGTGTGTGTGTGTGTGTAGGGGGGTGGGGGGGTATAGTCGTGGACCTTTTGCATAGGAGTTGGAGTTTGCTGTGTTTATAATCTCAAAAACATCCCGATGTGGAGAAGGGTTAATGCTAAGATTGGGTGTGTAAGTGAGGGGATGGGGGTCTGTAGCTTGTTGTTTTTTTACCCCCCCCCCCCTTCTCTCTCTCTCTCTCTCTTGTCTACCGTCTGTGTCTCTCCTGAGTGATAAATGAGCGGTGCTTCATCATTAGCCCCAACCGCTGCGATGCACTGAGAACTGGAGGCTGTTCTCTGGCTTTTTGTCACTGAGGCTGGTTGGAAACACACCATATAGATGTATGTCTGGAGATTTAGTATTAGACTGTGTGTGTAGTGTACTGAAATGTAACAATGCAGCTTTATATTACAGGATAATAAAAAAACAAACAAACATAAAAATTGGTTGCATGAAAACACATAAATGTGGCAGAATTTTATCCATAGTGGTTTATCTGTCATACATTAGAACATATATGTTCCTCAGTGCTCATTACTGGTGTTTATTAGCCATGTATTGAGTGGGTTAATTTGTCATATGAAGCTTTATACTCCAAAAATATGTTTATGTCTTGTCTTCAGTTATTTGTAGTATATTATGATAAAAAATATTTCTTGTACTTATTTTGTTTAATGAATTTGTTATGATTATTAATATTAATTATTTTTACTGGCCTTGGAATAAGTAAATATAGTCAGTCTCTTGGCTTGCTGTGTGGTCAAGTGGACTGAGCAAGGTCTGTGTGTCATTGATATGCATAAATTGCAATGCAGAGTGTAGACGTTGTGCACACCCACCCTCCATGTGTGCTGGTAAGTTGTGAGGGAAGCCATTAGTGGTGATAGAAGCGTTACAGGGCTGCCTCCGACCTTGCCTGAGATGTATCGATCCGCTCGAGATGATGGTGAGTTGGGAGAAGGACTATTTGCTTTAGAGTTCAATGGCTCTCCGCTGCTGTTAGTATTGTAGCCACAGGAGCAATCGATATCCAGGCTGGGCCCATGTCACAAGACATGCTCTCCATTTAGAGACATCATAATGTGTGCGTGTGGGGTGCTCTCTCTCTCTCTCTCTCTCTCTCTCTCTCTCTCTCTCTCTCTCTCTCTCTCTCTCACTCTCTCTTTTCCTTTCAGTGAGCCTTGCTCTCCATCTCTCATTTTTAATCTTCCCCTCCTCCTCCTCTCTCGTTCCCCTCACACATACCTCACTCGTGTCTGTATTCCTTAGATTCTGTGGAGTAGTTTCATTTAAGAAATAGAAAGCTTAGGCTATTGGTGGAGTATTTAGTAAAAGGTGTGGTAATGGTGGTAGAATGGTAGAATGGTAGAAGGCTGGTATGAGAGGGATTTGTGGAATATTGTTTGGTCACTGAAAAACTGCAGGAGAATATGACACTGTTGTGTTAAGCTGAATATTGTGGAATGTATGGTTTAGAATGGATCTGTATGTAACATGGTATATGATGTTTTTGTATGTGCGTTTTGCATTTGTGTGTGCGTCTGTGTGTGTGTGCTTGTGTGCGTGCGTGTGTGTGCGTGTGTGTGTGTGTGTGTGTGTGTGTGTGTGTGTGTGTGTATGGAGTGCTGAACAAGTAATGAGGAGTGGTCGGCAGGTTCTGGATGACTCCTGTTAAGGGCACCACAACAAGGGCAGGTTGTCCTTTACCCCCTCCCCCACATGTGCTCACTCACACACACACACACACACACACACACACACACACACACACACACACACACACACACACAGGCAGACACACACACACACACACACACACACACCTACGCACACACACCTACGCACACACACACACACACACACACACACACACACACACACACACACACACACACACAGGCAGACACACACACACACACACACACTCTCATACACTCTCATCAGCACCCCTCCCTCAGTGGCCCTGACGAGAGGTCAGGCAGAATTTATTGCTCCCTCCTTTCCGCTCTTTCATGAGCTGGACCTGTCTCCAGCCGTGACATGTTGCAATTATCGCCATGCACCTTTGTTCTTTTACTCCTCTCCTTTTCTCTATCCTTTCTCCCTTTCTCTCTCTGTCACTCTCTTTGATTTTTCACCCCCCCCCCTCTCTGTCTAACTTTCCCTCACCCTTTTTCTCTTTTCTTTTTCTCCTCATCTTCATTCATCATCCTCTTCCTCACACACAGACACACACACACACACACACACACACACACACACACAGACACACACACACACACACACACACACACACACACACATACACACACATACCACGGTGGAAAAAAATATCTCTTGATGTGTGTGTGTGTGTGTGTGTGTGTGTGTGTGTGTGTGGAAGGTGTCTGAGGTGTCTTCAATACCTTCTGGGGAAAAAAAAGGAAGACTTCACTTTAACCTGACTGAATAGATACACGTACACTCTACTTTCAAGTGGTATGGAATAATAAAATATTTAAGTTCAATTTGTGTTCCTCTATAGCTCAACTGTTTCTCTCCCTCTGCCATTTTCCCTACCGCACCAGCTCTCCATGGGAACCCTTGGAGTGGTTTTGTTTACTCATGCAACCGTTTGGTCTGGCTTTTGAACTCGTGCCATTGATTTGTTTATGGTGCGCTGGTTTGGCGTCACGTTTTGAGAATCGAACGTCTAAATATTTGACTAAGAGGTCAGTCGTGGGAGCGAGGGAGGGAGAGAGAGAGAGAGAGAGAGAGTGAGAGAGACTGATGAAAGAGAGAGATGAAGTCCTTTCCCTGATGCTGGGTGCTGTACCGCGATTGTCCACAAGAGGAGGCTGCTGGACAATCAAATACTATCTCCTCTATCCCAAAAACACAACATGCCCCCCCCCCCCTCCACCTTATGCACTCTGACTAGCTGACCTCTCCAACACTCATACACACATAAAAACAGGGTGTTTCCAACTTCCCTGTAGTTCAGATGGTGCCTTACATGGTATAGGTTCTACATAAACCCTATCCCCTAGATAATGGATATGAAATCGTATTACAAAAATAAAGGATAACGTTATAAAATATCAAATTGTGATGTCTGCGTTGTGTGTACCTGTGTTGCCTTGCCTTGTCATTTTTCCACTACTGTCTCTGACCCCCACACTCCCCACCCCCCACCCCTGTAGAGCCAGAGAATTCTGTTTTCGAAGACTCTGAACTTAAGGCTACTCTTTTCTTGTTTCCTGTTTAGATTTGTTTGCCAGATAACACTTCAGGTTATAATTTCTAACCCAATACTGGAAACAGTGACCCAGTTTGGACCGGTGTTTATTTTTAATAGGACAACTGAATTTATACCTACCTAAAGCTATATACAACTTTAATATCAATATAAGGAAAAAAAGACAGACTTTATTTGATATTAAGAAAAGTTTAATGTAGATAAATATAAATAAATGATACTGTTTTTCTTCATTCTTTTATGAACAACCAACATGATTAACTTTCAAATGATTACATCTAATTATACCTTATAGACCAAATTATCAATTTAATCTGTATAATTCACAGCAGCACTTATTTAGCTCATGCTGAGCCATAGTTCACCTACACATTTATTTAATAAAGTTTTCTGTTACGGGGGAACCTAGAGTCACATGTCTTTTTGTGTGGTTTAATGCAGTTGCTTTAAGATATCCAACTACAAAAGGATTTGAATCAAATACATTTAAGCAATGCTTGTGTTTACAATGGCCAAGTGCTGCATAATGGCCTTGTTATTCCAGGCTCTTTAAGTAATGGTAATTACAGATCTTTTTACATTTTCTCCCTCTAGTGAAAAGCTCTGTCTCTTTCTAACACTCTCGCCTCTGACACGCATACATATGTGTGTGTGTGTGTGTGTGTGTGTGTGTGTGTGTGTATGCGTGTGTGCGTGCATGCAAGCGGTTGGAGTGTCTGTTCTGCTGCCTTTCATAAATGCTGCCAGATGTCATAGTTAAGTTTTCAAAAAAAAAGGAGGGGGGGGGGGGGGGGAGAGGAATCATGCTGGAGGCAATTTTGTTGTCACTGATACAGATGAAATACAAAGATGTGAGGATGTGGAGATGTTAAGATGTTAAAATGTTGGACTCAGCCAGCAGTGTTGCCTCTCTCCATGTCCCTTCTGGAGGCGAGTTGGGCTGCTTACCTATTGGGAAGAGAGACTGCTCCCGCTCTGATACGCTTTAAAGCACCAACTTCACACATGAAACCATATTAAGGGAGACGTGTTGAGGCCCCAGCTCCATATCCCGAAGCCTACTCAGATACTTCCTCATAGAAATTGAGATAGACATTGAAGTCCAGTCTAAAGAGCATTCTTGAAGTGCTGACATTTGATGATGTATAGTTCCGCATCAGTGTCTCCAGAGAATAATAATATACATTTATATCTCCAATACTCCAAATGGAGCAATCGTCTATAAACTGTTCAAAATTCTAAAGTAACATTTTGATACTTTGGTCTTTGTAATAAGCATGTGATTTGTTGCAATTTGTTGCAATTAGTGTTTTCAAAGTAAAGTGATTAACTGTAACTTTTAAATTAAATGTCTCACTTTTTTAATGCAAAATTAAAAGCGTCCAACTCACCACCTCATATTCAGTAAAACAACAATCTATTTTATGTATATCTCAAGTTTCAAAGACCTTCTGTTCTTTGTATTGATTTATATTTGGACTGTGTTTATATTTTGTGTGCTATTTATTTTAAGTTATTTATATATCTACCCTTAATTGTACTTAGATGTGACTTGGTGAAGAAAAGTTTGAAAACTCCAGATACTTTGAAGCATTACCTGAGTATTACTACCTCAGATCCCCATCATTAAGTTGAATTGTAATTCCCTATTATGTTTCCAAAAAAAAAAACATGTGACAGTGAAATGAACTCTATTGAAATTAGAATAAATTATCATATCACATTACACTCCAGCTGCTCCATTCCAAGAGAAAGAATGCATTTGCTGTGTTTTAGGACGAGCAGAGTGAAACTATCCAAGCTCCGACAGAAATTAAAGTCACAGCAGTATATATTAAAGATGTGTGCATTTCCCACTTTGTGACTGTTATAAAAAATGCACTCTGCTGATTAGATGAGATATTCCAGTGATGTATTTCCCCTGAAGACCCAGCTGTTAGAGGGATAGGGCTCTGTGCCTCTCTTATAGTGTTTGGGTTTATAGCTCCCGAGGCTACTAGTGGAGAACGCACTCCCAAAGTTCCAAAAACTTTATTTAGATTCTTATGCTATGGAATATGTGTGTGTGTGTGCACCCATTTGTATAGAATACTACAGAAATATTTCTGTGGCAGCTATACCTGTACAATGATTTGAAATGGGTTAAAATAAGTATAGATACTTTAATAGAGACTGTGTCATGTGATGAAAACACTTATTAGTAATCAGGACATCCCAGACAATTACTCTAGAAAGCAATTGATTATATAATTATTTGGCATATGTTTATTAATTTCTTTATGAGTGTTCTGCTCATATTAATATATTTATTTATTTAAAAAAAAGAGGAGAATGAGGGAAGAATAAATTAAATACCTGCATTTTGCATCTAGACAATATTTCATCAAGTTACTTTTATAGGTTTAATTTATGGATGGCTAATTTACACAACAGGCAGTGCCACAAACATCGTTAATCAAAATACATTATTATAATGAAGTTGTTTTAAAAAAGATATTTAATAGAGGAAATAAAAATGGTGGCAGTGTAGGGTCCGGTGTTCATCTTTTCATCATTGCCATAATTAATGGGCGGGCGGCGGCTCTGCTTTTGTCGGTGCTGATGAGCGATGGGGACTGGCACCATCAAAACAGGGCACTGTAAATTGAACAATGGATGAGCTTAACCTCCGCAAGAGAGCGACTGGCCCCCTGGTCACCCCACACAGCGGGGCAGAGGACTCCCCAATTAAATCGCACATAGAGATGAGAATGGGACTAGTAGTATCTAACTACCCCCTCCCTCTCCTCTTCTCTTCTCTCTCTCTCTCTGTCTCTCTCTCTCTCTGTCTCTCTGTGACTGCACTCTGTCTAATTTTCTAATTCAGTTTCTCATTCCCCAGAAATTGTGTTCACATGTTTGAAGTTTTGAATGGAGCCTCACACAAAAGCTCACTATCACACTATGGTCGCTGACATATATAGATTTGCACAAGTGTTCTTTGTCAGAACAACTCCCTAGTCCCTGAGTTAGAACTGAGTGCCCGGTGCCGGTACTTATGCACCACTGAGCAGTAACTGAGATGTGTTGACCATGGGGTTGCGTTATAGCAGTTGTTGTTGTAGGACTTTTTTTGGACTTGTTATTGTTGGACTTTTTTTCCAGATATATTTAGTTAGCATTTGATAAGATGTTTTTTTTAAATTTCATAAGAGATCATGTTTTCCCTACTTTCCTCTCTCTCTCTCTCTCTCTCTCTCTCTTTCTCTCTCACTTTCTCAATCTTCGTCTGTTTCCTGTCATGCAGGCCCATGTGTAGCGGCCCTGACCGACCTCTATGAATCAGCACTGGACTGCCCTACGGAGGCCCACGAGGGCCACAGGTGTAGATGAGTGACACGCGTAAGTGAGCTCACCACAGAACCCATCCGGCAGCAGATCCTTTTCTCAAGGGGCCCCGAAACAGCATGCCGCAGTGACGACGTCGAGCGCGGCATCAGCGGTGCTCGAGAGGCTCGGAGGTATCCTCTCTCCGACAGCCCGAGTGAGGCGCCCGCTTCCCTGCCCACATGTTATTTTCAGACCCAAACAGCGCTCCGCCGCTGCCATCTGCTCTGCCAGGCACCCCAGGGGTCCCGCTGGCGCTGGGAAGCCCGTGATGTGTTGCCCCTCCGCAGCCAGCAGCCCTGGCGGCCCTCCATTGTGTCTCCAGGACAATCAGCTTTGTCTCCACTTGCACTGGTTGCACGCAGACAGATAGCACTCAAGGTGACGCCTATAGATCGCCTCAAAAGGAGTCCCCGGTTAAACACTCACAGAGATTAATTGGTAAAACCCTCTCTGTACTTTGCATGCAATGTAATCTATAGTCTATCATCTATAGTATAATCTATGAGTTATAATAGTTGAGAAGTTTAGCAGGAATAATTTTAATGAAATTCACTGATGCAGTTATACACATAATGATCCGATGACAAAGAATATTTATACATTGTGAACTTGACAGAACTATATTAACATATAAACCACACACACACACACCCAATAAATAAAGAATTCAATAAAAGTAAGCAAAACTCTATTAGTGCTTGTTTTGGAATGCTACATTCCCTTCTCAATTAAAGGTTTTGTTTTTTTTGGGTCCCACACTAAGAAGTTGAGTTTTATGTAGCCTGAACTGTCAGGCACACACCATAGATGCTAAACCTCTTTGTTGCCATGCACACACTGCATGCACACTTGATCTGCACAAAAAAATATGACTACAGGGTAATGTATCTAAAATAAATCTATTCCCTCAGCCTAGCTGCACGCTTGATGTCTACTGATGAAGTAACAATGACCTCAATCAATCTAGGTTTCGGCCCAGGTGCACTGTTGAACAGTCACTGTAAGCACGCGTGCCTTTATGATGGCTTCTACTTCCAAGGGCAATATTGTCTTAATCAAAAGTAAATACTGTTGCATCATGACATACGGGTGCTGCCATTTGTCTACCTCGCACAAAGACGCGCCATCTGGAAAACAATCAATCCGCTCCATAAGCGCTCGCGATTTCCCTCTCCATAATAGAGGCGTGTACACCTCTCTGTATAGGCCTGATTGTGGGCTTTGTGGTGGGGAACGCGCGCTCTGGTTTGTATCCTGAGTGGAATATGCACACGCGTTGATGGGATAATATGGGCCAGGTTTATATTTTGGAGTGGCCCACATTCCTTCTCCAGCAACCCCCCCCCCCCCCCCCCCGAACCCAATTCCCCCCCCCCCCACCCTCTTTTGTTCCTGTGTGACTGTGTTGCCGTTGTCAGATGTTATTGAGAAACTGGAAATATCTTCATGGCGCATCGACAGCGCGGCATGAAGGTGGCACAGCATGAAGTCGCCGGAGCGCCGAGCAGAGGATTTTGCTCTTCTCCATCTACAACCCCCCCTCCCTCTCTCCCTCTCTCTCTCTCTCTCTCTCTCTCGTGCTCTCTTTTCTTTAATTTCAGCGAAAGGAGCTTGCATAAGATTTACCCAAAGAGTATTTGTGCAATTAGGCACGGCTGGAGAGATGGATGGCACACGAGAGAGAGAGTGGGGGGGGAGAGAGAGAGAGAGAGAGAGAGAGATAGTGCGCTCAGGAAACTCTCCGCTCTTCGCCTCAAACTTTACTTGCTCGGCCCCGTAGTGCGCTCGTGTCTGCGTAAGTGTGTGTGTGTGCCTGCCTGGCAGCACGCCGCCCTGCGGAGGCATCCCAGCATGCTCTGCGGTCGGCCTGGCTCTCCTGTGACGGGCGACGAGCGCGGCATCCTGGCGGGGGCACTGATACCTGAGTACTACCACCCCCACCCCCCTTCCCACACCTCTGCTCTGAGTGACTGGCCTCACCACATGCTCTCCTGGGGGAGACGAGGAGGATCTCCTCCCTCCTCCTTCTCCTCTGGTTCTCTTTCCATCTGACTGCTCAGAGTGCGATCGCCAAAGGCCAAATTGACCATTCCTCTGGACACGCTGAAGCCTTCTCTCTGCAGTGTTGTTTCACCACTCGGTCATCGTTTCGTCATCTGGTCCAGGTAAGGTCATGCATATGGACTATAATGTATTATATTCTGTACATGTCAGTTTGTGTCATACATGCTCATACATACATGCTCATGCATATATAATACACCTGTATATACTGAGCACGCAATGCATATTCCTACCAACATATGTAATATATAAAAGGCCTCAAATGCATAGATATTACACAGGCCTAGGTGTGTTAAAGAGAGAGAGGAGAGAGAGAGAGAGAAAGCGACTGTGTATGTGTTTGTGTGAGAGAGAGAGAGAGAGAGAAAGAGAGAGAGAGTATGTGTGTCTGAGTATGTGCATGTGTGTGTCTACATGTGTTTGTGTCTACATGTGTGTATGTGTGTGTGTGTCTACATGTGTGTGTCTACATGTGTGTATGTGTGTGTCTACATGTGTGTGTGTGTGTGTGTGTGTGTGTGTGTGTGTGTCTACATGTGAAGCCCCCCTCCCCCCCCCCTCCTCATCCTCCCTCCGCCCTCACCTTCCTCTCCGTCTCATTCCGCTGGGATCGCGTTATGTGGATGGTACGGAGCCGACTGCCCCCAGGGCCAGATTGAAATGTGTGTGGGTCTTCAAGGGTTTTACCAGAGAAAAGCTGTTTGGATCAGGGCCTCTACACCATACAAGTACGACCGAATTGTGTCATTTCAGGTTTTCTACTCGGCACTGGAACCAAAGGGAAGTCCTTAAGAGAAGCAAAAAATATGAAACAAAAAGCAATGAAAACGGCCCAGATTGGATTATGTCAGACTTGGCATGTTCCCGTTTTTCTTAAGGAAGTCTTGGTCTCAGTCTTATCAGCCGCTGCCTTACAGCTAAATGAATAAAAAGACGCGGAAATAAATAAATAACTATCGTGCTAAGCGCGCCTCTTCCTCCACGAGAGCTGAACCACTTGATCGCAGAGGTTTGGGGAATTTGCAAATAAATACTGGAGCTACACAGCTGACGGTTAGAAAAAACACCACTAGAAAAAATAAATAAATACATATTTTAAACACTGTAAATATTTCCCTATCAATGATTTGCATAGATGTATTTGTAATTTTTTTAATTAAAAAAAAAAAAAAAAAAAAATCCCCTACCTCAGTGGTTCTGATTAAAGCATGTTTTGCTCTTACTTCTGTATCACTTTTAATCAGCATGAGTGCTGCTCTCTCTCTCTCTCTCTGTCGTTCTCTCTCTCTCTCTCTCTCTCTCCCTTTCTATCTCTCTCCCTCTTTCTCTCATCCTGCTAGATGGGAGGCAGTTTGTTTCCCTCACTGCAAACAGGTAATCAAGGCTGATTAAATGTTGAACACACACCTAATTACATTAGCTTGAGTGGTGCATTTTACCCAGCGTGACTGCTAACTCAACTCAAGACAAGGTGGGGTTGGGTGGGGGGAGACGTTGGTGCCTTGCCACAGTCTTCCAGCTCATGCTTTCTTCTGAGATGGAGGGAGAGCTAATTGGTGGCTACTTGATGACGGCCAACATTCTCATCCATCTCAGTTGTTTGTGGTGCCCATATTCAGGTTTCTTTTTTTAACTGCTATTTTAACACTTCAGTAAGGAGCGTTGAAAGGTGGTCTTAATTGTGACCCAAACAAACAGAGAAATGACTTTACATTTTTTTTTGCAAAGTGCCCTGCTAAAAAAGAGAAACATGGTAAATGTAGTTCTCAAAATAATTCCTGAGGTGATGGTAGAGAAATCTAAGAGGTTGAATTTTAGCTTCATCAGGCCAGCATTTCAAAGTTGAACTGGCTGACATGCACTTCCAGTGTTTAAGCATTAAGCGCGTGCAAGCGGACTGCCCGGCCGGTGTGCCCAGATGAGCTCCTACCAAAGGTCAAGCAAAGGTCAAGCTCCACATTTCAGAGCTTGGGTCACTAGGGTCCCCCCACCATGGTCTGTTTTTCACAGCTCCCATTTCCAGGTATTCATCAAAACGGGGATGCCAGAGATGTTTTTCGTTCTTTTTTTCTCTCTCTCTTCTCGACATGACTTTAGGACTGAGTCAGTTATTCCCTCTCGTTAATACGCCTCTGTTGTTCTTGGCTCTATGTGCTGAGAACTGTCTCTTTCTCCAGCCTCTGAAGCCCATTTGCGCATACAGGGGGATTTAGGCCGAATCCTCCAACGATAATAAAACAAAATAACGGTAACAAATAATGTGTTTCCTGTGGATGTTACTCATAGATTTCATCCTCTCAAAGTTTTGCCTTTCAGTTATACACCCCACCACCACTCCACAAATAATAATAATAAAAAAAAACACACTTGCAGTTATCTAGCTCACAGGCTATCATTCTGAAATGAAGCAGGGGATGATGCTAATGCCAGGGGCACAAGTAAAATATGTTCTCAAGAGGAGCCTCATAGGACCCCACCACCAGCACCACGACTCTCCGCCCCCCTAGATTTATAGGCACTTACTGAGGTGCCTGAGTCAGTATTCATAAACACTACCTCAAAGAAAGGACGCCACCTGCTATTAAGGTTCGGAGCTGGAGCTGCTGCGGCCTGTAAATAAACACAGATATGCTTCCTTTTATAGACAACAGGGATTTAATATATTTACAGGAGCAGGGACTTTTAAGCAACCCACATTAATAGTTTATGGTGTGTTATGTTTTCATAGTCGACCCTGTTTCTTTATTACCACTGGTGGCTAAACTGCAAGTTTCTTTTTTTATTTTATTTTTATTTAGTACGTTGTGACAAGGCTTATTAGGTTTGGCCATTTATTGTTCTCTCAAGAACAGCCTCCCTTAGGGGGGAAGTAGTACTCTTATCTAAACTCTCATCAAATGTTTATAGAAGTTGCTCTTGTAGTTAATGTTTACACTGTCCTTTGAAGACGAGCATGAGAAGTACTTACGCTGAGAGATGAGTGGAGACATCTTCACTAAGTGCTGTCACTTTTCACTGAACAGCTCCAAATACCGCTGCCATCTTCTAATGTAATAGATGTACAGACTAATGCGGCGGACATCTTTAATTTACTGCTGCATTGTTTACTATTGTTTTATTAGCTGAGCCATGAGTACTCTGACCTATCCGCGGGTCAACTGCAGCACTACGCGTTCAGTTCAAGGCTGTCCAGGAAGTTTATCTTTCAAACTTTTATTTCAGCCTGTTTGATTTACTGATATTTCTAAGGAAGACTTTTATGAAAAGACTTGATGTTTTTTTGTAGATAAACATGTTGCGGGGCTAGCCCAATGAAATGTAACATCTCCATGGGAGAGAGTTAAAGAGTCAGCCAGAACCTGATGAGCTGGCCTGCTTTTAGTCAGCCACTGCCTCTCTCCACTCTAGTCTAGAATATTTTAGGTGAAGAGATTATGTCACAAAACTGATGTTCACCTAGCGCTGGGTTTCAGTGGTAGTTCTTCTTAGCAGCCTCATACATGGCGCCTTCTCTAATATGACTTAAAGAGGTTTTACAATTTATAACCAGTGAGTGATGCACAGTACAATCTGTCTGAGGGTCAGAAAAAAAATCTGTTTGTGATACTGAGAAGTCTTGTTTAGCATTCAGTAACTGATTGTATCTGCAGGAATGAATAAGTTATGTTTACAGTGTGTAGAGCTATTGCTCTCTGTGAGGAGAACGACCACAGGCTACTAGGCATGCAGCCATTTGCTTGGTCATACCGAGAGAGGAACCCTTAGCTAAAACAGGGATGGCCAACAGTCTTTTGTGTGGTGCAGATTGACTGTGGGGTTATGCAGTAAGTGTTCCTGAGCTGTCAGGGATCTGGTGAGGATCTGCCAAAAGGGATATGACAGTGGAGATGATTTAAATATGTATAATAAGTAGTTCCCCTCAAATAACCTTGCCATTTTGTGTCCATTAAATGACTGTAGTAAATGGCTGGAGTGTACGGAGGAGCAGGGTGACACATTCCTCCATAATAACATGCATCCTTCTCTTTATGGGAGGCTATTAGCTGAGCTGTCAATGGCGCTGTCGTTTTCAGCCATATAATCACCTTTGTCTCAGATCTTAATGATGAGCTTTACACAGTGCAGGGGTATGTGTGCCCCCAGATCATATGCCTCTTTCTATATCTCCCTCTTTCTATCTCTCTGTCTCTCTCTCTCTCCTTCCCTCTTCATCTCCCTCCCTCCCTCTACCTCACTCCTTCCTTCTTCATCTCTCTCCCTCTTTCTCTCTCTCTCCCCCTCTGCCTTTCTCTTTGAATGAGATGTCTTTTATCCAGGTGAGTCTCTTGATGATCCCAAAGCCCCTCTGCGCTTTCAGTGATCTCCAACAATCTCGCCTCTCTGGAGGAAAAGGGGGGAGTTTGGGGCTGGGTGGTGGTGGTGGTGGTGGTGGTGACGGAGGTGGCGGAGGAGAGGGGTTGTTTCAGACCTGAAAATTGGTGTCTGTGGTGGGAAATGAAAGTTTCAGCAGGATTTGCCCGCCTAAACCTCAGCCAAGCCTCTCCCCCCTCAGCGGGATCAGCTTGAAATGGTGTCCTCAGAAGCCGATGAGCTGATATGAGAGAGGGAAAGATCCTCAAGTGCATTTCCCATCAGACGACCAGATATCTCTTTGCTGTGCAAATGGAGGGGAAATGCTAAAATGTTAGCTTTGTAGAACATTTTTTGACAAAGCTCGCGGTGAAACTCTGAAGTTGGGGCTGCTTAGGGATATCTCGCAGCGATCTTAAAGCAAAGTCGCAGGAATTCAGAAGAAGAAATCAAGAGCCACAATAATTCTTTTCTCTGTAGCACTTCTCCTCTCTGAGGTGATTTTTTTTCTGCTGAATAAGAAAGATAACTGGCTCTAAGCGCAGGGTTGTTCTCTTCCAAAGACCTGCTTGCACATACCATGTCATTTGTAACTTACCCTTGATTTCTTATTGGACCGTTTATTGTTTTCTCTAAATATAGATCTTAATGTTAGCGTGCTAATGGCTAGCCTCACTTTACTGCACTGTGGTCACAGAGCGACCTTGTGCCGTGACGCGAGGAGCAGCTTTTGTGAAGAAACGAGTCTTTCGCGGAGAGGATGTCAAACAGGAAAAATAGAGGAGGAAAATGCCCAGTCCAGCACTTTTTTTGGCCCACTGTTCTTTCAGTCGAGCTTGCAAGCCAGGCTCTCAGTAGAAATAAAGAAAAGAAGAATCTGGTTGGAGAGAGTCTCTCTCTCTCTTTATCCTCTCTCTCTTTCTCTCTCTCTCTCTCTCCATCCATCCATCGTAGCTGTGAAGTCCTTTTCTCTGAGAGCTGTGAGAGGTAATTGTCTCTAATTGATAGGGAGGTGTTGGGAACCTTTCTGCTTGGACTGAGAGAAAGAAGGGAGTGTAAGGATTAAAGGGGGATGAGAGGAGAGGGAGGGAGGATGGGAGAGGGTGTCCAAGGGAGAGGAGGGAGAGAGTGAGTGAGTGTGTGTGTGTGTGTGTGTGTGTGTGTGTGTGTATGTGTGTGTGTGTATGTGTGTGTATGTCGGGGTGTGTCGGGGTGTGTGTGTGTGTGTGTGTGTGTGTGTGTGTGTGGGGGGGGGGGGTTGCATGGGTTCGAGCGATTCCAGGCTTGCCTGTAATGACTCATTAATTTCTCCAGGTTTTGTGCTGCACTCCTCATTACCCACTAAAGAACAGGGGCGAACAAAGCGCCCTGTAGGTAGGAGGTGAGCTTAAATAGTTCCAGCTCAAACCCTCCGCAACAAAAGACGGGGAACAGAAAGGATCTGAATTGGACTCAGAATAGCCACAACAAAAGGAGAACAATCCTCTCTGCACATCTCAGTGGGGCAATGTGTTATATAGTTAGCTAAGTTGGGCAATGTGTTATATAGTTAGCTAAGTTGGGCAATGTGTTATATAGTTAGCTAAGTTGGCACCTGATGCTTCCTGACAAAGACAAGAATATAGCACTAGTGTTGAGATATCTATGTTAACGGCACACACACTGAACTTCTTTCATTTCTATTAACAGACATTTCTCTCACAATGTTACAGTTTCTTGTGGGTCACTCAAAAAAACAAAAAATCCTGAATTATCATTTAAAAAAATGGAACATTTTGGAAATAGACAGAAATAATATAGAGATAAAACAAATAAATGTGAAGAGACGAGTGCAACATTAACTGCCTATAGTTATGCCATCCATGCTACAGTAGATACGTGTGCTGCAGAGATGCTCTTGCTTTGGGTCAAGCATGAAGTTCACATCAGGCATCATGGCAGCTGTCCTGGTTGTGATTTGATAGTGCAGTTCAGTCATGAGTGATGAGGCCTATTAGAAAGCACCGGCCATGGAGTCAGGTTCCTTTGTGGCTAGGGCGGTTGGGAAGAGCAGGAGGACACGGTCTCAGTGTCCAAGTCACGGAGTCCGCGTGGGATTTTCAGGGCTGGACAGTAAGCTGCTTTGGTAGGCTGTGCTCTGTCGTCACCAGGTCTGTGTCTCTCCTCTGAAGTTTGGCTTTAAAGTCAGTCCAAGTTCACCCTCCTCCACAGAAGGGAATGGAATCATTTGGGATGAACTGCTTTCCAAATTGAAAGGAATTGGGCTGAAGTCGTTATAGTCACATTTGCTGTTCCAAATGATGGGACACTTTCTGTCTCAAAAGATGAGACTGTCATTGGGGCAATATAGCATAAATCGAAATGCAGACACCAACGATTGTGTAGATTAGATTATTACAATTTTAGGGCATTCTTAGTCTTGCATCTTTGGTGAACAAAAAAGTCAGACACTTTCATACATCTACCTTCTGTATTATGGCAGCTATGTTCTGAGTACTTTGTGAGAAAAGTATTTCATGTTCCCCTTCATCTTAAACACAATGACTATGCCATTTTCCCCATGCTTATATTACTTATATATAGTAACTATATAACTATAATTATAAATATATACAAATACATCTTTAACATAGGGAATATATATATATATATATTATATATATTTTGATTAATTAATTGGAGAAAAAATAACTGATTAAAAAAATTAGTGCAGATTAATCAATTCCGAATGACCTTTGACCCCGAGCCGTTCTAGTCAGTAAAAATTAGACTGTAAAATGAAGGAGAGAGAAGAAAACTGCCTGGATCATTGATTGGAACATTTACTTTTAAAAAACGGCCTGATGGTGTTGATAAAAAATAAAGTGTTGAAAATAAAGTCTCTATAGTCACACATCAATGCAAAGAAATAATTGTTGACATTGAGGGGAGTGTTAATTTATTTTCATTGTGTCCCGTTATATCTGTGGCCTGAAATGCCTTGTATGTGAAAAAAAAACTTCTTCCCAAAGCACTTTTGAATTTATTTCCTCAGCATATTAGGTCATATCATAGATTATTATGGCAATTATTTGAACAGTGAAAATAATAATAAAAGAGTCTTTGAACTTTAATGTCACTAATGCTAATTATTCAATGATTCATTTGAATTTAAATATTTAAAATACTTTCACAGCAAAAATTATATATGCGATTAATTTAGATTAATTAATCACAGAGTATGTAATTAATTAGATTAATTTTTTTAATCGATTGACAGCCCTAATATATATACCATTTCCCCCATGCTTACATCCCCATGTCTCTCATTCCTCATGTGAAGATGACGCGTTTGGTATCAATTAAATGTCTTTTGTTATTAATGCTGGACCGCTGGTGCACAGCTGCTATTGACTCACGAGGCCAGCCAAGGCCAACATTTCAATCTATTCACACCCATTCTAGCCAAACTGCTCTTTTACCTGTTGTTACAAACAGCTGTTTAAATCAATAACTATGCTAGCCGGCCTGCACTGCCAGAGAGACAAAGGTGGAGAGAGAAAGAGAGAAAGACAGAAAGAGTGACTGAGAGCATACAGAAGCGAGAGAGAGAGAGAGAGAGAGAGAGAGGGAGAGGAACCATGACTTGGGTGTCGGATCCATAATAGTCATTGTGCGTTACATACATTTCGGCTTCCATTCAGCCTATGAAGATAATCGAGGCTGCCAGCCCTTCCTCCCAGCAGAGGCGATGGATTTATGATGGCACTGTCAAGAAAATGAGGCGAAATGACACAGTAGCTGACTTTAGCTGC
The DNA here is from genome assembly GCF_018492685.1 of Alosa sapidissima. Classification (NCBI taxonomy): domain Eukaryota; kingdom Metazoa; phylum Chordata; class Actinopteri; order Clupeiformes; family Clupeidae; genus Alosa; species Alosa sapidissima. The sequence continues at coordinate 12,797,629 of NC_055974.1, forward strand.
AAATAATGTGATAGGCTGTGCTGTGGCCGCTCAGCAGCCGCTGTCATTGCAGGTAATAGGCTATAAAGCAGGCCGATAGCAATACCTGTCATTTGTTAATGGCTGACTTCACCGAAGAGCTTTTGTGGCCTTTAACATAGGGGATAATAGAAGATACAACACGTTTTACAGCTTCCCACGTCACATTCATAACTCATCCGCCTTGAACGCAGCAACCCTCGCACACAACAAGGACAACATCCATCTGGAGCGGTGCTGGGAGAGGGTGCCACAGGGAAAGAGAGAGAGAGAGAGAGAGAGAGAGAGAACGAGAGAGAGGGAGTGAGGGAGAAAGAGAGATAAAGAGAGAGAGAGAGAGAGAGAGAGAGAGAGAGAAAGAGAAAGAGAGGAAGGATGCCTGGGAACCACCAGAACCCAACATCATCCTTCCACTCTGCCTTTCTGAGAGGTTAGCCGATCGCTAACCCACATAAAAACCTCCTGGCCACTGCACATGTGTAAGAAAAAAAAACCCAAGATGGGGGAAATAGCAGATAGGGCACCTCAGTGCTAACAGAGGGCAATAACTGGAGGGCCTCTCCATGTATTTATCTTCGCCCTCTACAGATAAGGGAGGTGTGTGTGTGTGTGTGTGAGAGATGTGTGTGAAGTGAGAAATGAAATCCTGCCTCAATTCCAGGAGAGAAAGTGACTGAGGGAAAGGAAGTGACATCATCACTCGATTGTTATGACGGCTGGCGGTGGCGGAGGCCCCTGCCTTCGCTCCGTCTCCGTATGTTTAAATGTGCTGAATGGACTGCCAAGCTACTGTATGAGACATGGATCACTGAGCTGGGCTGCACACAGGGAAACACAGGTGATCATCGGTCATATTTATGAAGATGGGGATGGATGACCGTGCGTTAGCTGAGCCGCTGTGTTGAGTGGATGTGTCAGTGGAATGGAGTAGTATTAAGTTCTCCCTGTTTCTCTGGGTTTCTTTATGTCTCAAAAACCAGGTCACACTCACAGCTCACAACCCATAAAAGCAGAATACTTAAACATATGGGCTTTAATTAAATCATAATGACATCGATTAAGAACAGTCTTCTGAGCTATACCACATTTTCTGGAGAATAAGTAGCCTTAGGTACAGTAGAAAATCGGAGACAGTTGCAACAAGGCGTATTGCTCTAATCAGAAACATTGTGATCTCTGTGGTCAGGATTGCAAGTTTGGCTTGAGTTGGGGTCAGTTGCAGCTATAATCTCACTTCATCCACTGAATATTATGAATGATATGTAGTGTGTAATGATCTTTAAATTGAATGGTGTTGCAAGTGTCCCCGGTCCCCCCTGCTTAACTAATTCAGCGTGCCTCTAATGAATGTGCAAGCTGATGCGCTTCATTATAATGTAATTCATGTAGCATCCCAAACTGTACACTGTAAGGATCAAATGATTAAGAGTGAAGCCATTATACTGACAGTTGCAGAAAAATGATATGAAACAAGATAAAGTGAGACTTTACGTTGCCAGCAGATGCTGCTCCTTCACATCACACACACACACACACACACACACACACACACACACACACACACACACACATGCACATACACAAACACACACGCGCACACACACACAAACACAGACGCACACACACACACACACACACCTGCTGCATACATTTCCCCGGGTGCACGTGCGTGCAGCGTTCTCCGCACCAATCATTCTCTCAAAGGGGAAAAGAAATATCCCATTTCAATCTGACGAACAGCCTGCCTAATGAACAGTCTGAGGGCTGAGATCAGAAACGAGATGAAGGGCTTGGGGACACACACAGAGAGAGAGAGAGAGAGAGAGAGAGAGAGAGAGAGAGCATACAGCAGAGCAGACAGAGAGGAGAAGAGAAGAGAGAAGAGCTGGGACGAATTCCTCATTTAAAAATCAAAATGTCTAATTCTGTCAGACGGCGCAGACAGAGAAGAGACTGACCTCAGGGAACGAGCAGAGTGATTATACTGACTATGTCTCACCCCGTGTGCGATAACAGTAATGTATGATAGATAATATATGCATGATAACTGACAATGGAAGTGTGTCAATATGGCTATGATGACTCTGTCTAGTGTCTTTCTAATCGACTAATCACAATAATTGTCCTTCAGTGTGTGTGTGTGTGTGTTGTGTGGATGGAGATATAAGAATGTCTGGAGAGATGTATTGTATTCTCATATGCATATCCATCACTCTGGCATGTTGCACACATGCAGTCAGTCGCCGTGGCTGCCTGTGAGGCTCTAGGAACAGAGCCCTAAGTATAGTCACACTGTAAAACAGATTTATGAGGCACATGTTTTTTCCTCATGGCCATCAGTGAACTCACCTTCCCTGAAAGAGCGGGAGAGAGAGAAAGTGTGTGTGTGTGTGTGACTGAGAGAGAGAAAGAAAAGAGTGTGTGTGTGTGTGTGTGTGTGTTTGTTTGTATGTAAGTGTGTGTGTGTGTGTGTGTGTGTGTGTGTGAGTGAAAGAGAGAGAGAGAGAGAGAGAGAGAGAGCAAGTGTGTATGTGTGTGTTTGTGTGTGTGTGTGTATGTGTGTGTGTGTGAGAGAGAGAAAGAGAGAGGGTGAGAAAGAGTGAGAGATACTGACCCACAGAGAAGGATGATGGTCCATCTCCAGTTCTTCTTCTGATTTAAGAACTCGGCGTGCAGTATGTAGGGCTGGTGTTTTATCCAGGGCTGTGCTCTGCATCACCCTCAGATTGCTTTGTCAATACTCTGCTGGGCTGGCATCCCTGCTACTGCACTCTGGGAGTGTGTGTGTGTGTGTGTGTGGGTGTGTGTGTGTGTGTGTGTGGGGGGGGGGGGGGGTTGGTGGAACACTGTCAAGTGGAGTGACAGGGAGGGACATGGCTGGTATCTCACCGAAAATAAAAAATGTGCCTTAGCGAGATCTTGAAGGGTTAGTTCTGAACACAGCATAAATGCCAGGGTATCTTTCCTTCAGGCTCTTTGTCTGTGGAATGTTAACTGTGTCCCTGCCTGTCTGTCACAAGCACACACTCCCAGCCTCCTACCACTGTGATTTGCACCCAGAGGGTTACATTCTTATCCTGGGCTTAGCTGAACACATAACACTGGCCTGACTGAGACCATATTGGTGGCGATATTGGAGATAATGGTGATGTGAGTGTGTCTTTCTGGAGGAGAAATGTGCCATAAGCTTGGAAAATCACCTGGTATTTATTGTGTCTGTGTCAGCATTATTTTGAATTCAATCATTTTGGTAATTTCACTTCACTGTTAAAATCATGACTTTGACCAGGTATAGGGCTCTAAGTTTACAAGCAAATGGCCCTGGCTATGTCCCTCACATCCAACTCTCTAGTGTACAGAGGTGAGAAAAAGCCAAGCACTGCACTTTACTACGAGTCACCCTGCTGCTGTTAATAACGCTGCTCAGAGACAGAATAGCGGAAAGCTATTATGCCAACCAGCCATTTTCAACAATGCCGCTAAACTACACGTTCAGACAGACGTTGAGTTGCTGTTAAGAAATGACAAACTCATCACATAAACAATACAAACAACTGAGACTCCCTCTCACACACACACCACCGACAGTGATGCCATGAAACACAGGTGTGTCTGTGTAAATAATCTGAGGGCTAATTTATACAAACACACTGTTGTTTGACTATAGCTTTCGTCGATCGGAGGATAATGCACGATAATACATAGCTGTGCACGGTGAGCTTCTAGATTATTATGTTTCAGGTGGTGGAAAGGAAACATGCCTAACAAAGTCTCTCACCACTTGCTGTTGCCTGGTGGATATTTACACGTCTGTTGCAGATATAATATGTGCTGATGGATAAGTGGTATACAGTTCGGCAGATATCAAAAGCAAGAGGGTTAAGAGGCACTGGAGATGAAGTCAGCAGGCATTTATGATTGTAGGAACATGCCAAAGGCCACCATTATGTAATCACCTGTCATCTTCTATTTAATCGTCAGAGGAAATATTGATCTGTTTTACCAGTTAGCTTAAAAGGTTGCTTTTTGGCACACAATGTAATGGGTTCTTCAGATCTAAATACCTCCTTACGACAGAAAAAAATCTCTCAAAATAAATGTCAACTGAGACCGGAATCAATAGACTTTGAAAAGTCTTCCATGAATACTTTTCATTAACAAGTTAAGATCTAGGCCATTTGGGCACCTGCATTCCCTAATTAGAGGTAATGGAGAAGAAGTATGGAACCAAAAATTAATTTGAATGGGAACTTAATTATTAGTTTGATAATTAGCTTCATGATTAAGGAGGTAATAAAAGAAACAAAAAAATAATGTTATTGCAGTCCTGAAAAAATATACCAAGATTTCTTCTTTCTGATCTACCTAGACGTCAGATTAGATGTACATACAGTAATTCGGAGACAAGAGACTGAGATGGGACACAGTAAAGTATGTCAGTCTGAAGATTTACTTTGTGAAGGCCAAAACACAAAGCCTTTGCCCAGCCTCCCAATTAAGTCTCCAGAGTTATCAGTGCAAGTGGAGGAGGAAGATAGAGGATTAATTAGCTTAATTAACATGAGCAATTAGCCTTACGAAAACACTTGCTTCTGTGCTCGTAAGGAGGACGTACATGGTGGTGATAGTGTTGCAAAACAAGAGTGACATTCTGTGAAGGGGTGGGGAAGTTTGTTGGATGTGCATGAGAGAGTGTCGATAGAGAAAAAACGAGGGAGTGAAGGAAAGGGTAATGTGCTCTATCGTTTTTTTTTATAGAGACCAGTGTACCATTGCACAATTATGAGTTGATAAAGTGAACGAAAGAGTGAGAGAGAGAGAGAGAGTGATAGTGTGAGAAAGAGAGAGAAAAATGTTCCATATTTAGCCAATGACATATTTAAAGTGCTTGCTGTCTCAGAGAAGTAGTTCCCATGCTGAAACATTTCAAGCTGTTCAAATACCCATTAGGATGTTTTGTTTTATTGTATGCAATGAAAAAAAAGGAAAGGGGGAAAAAAAAGTGGGTTATAGGAGGGGATGAAAATTTATCCAGAAACTTCTGTGATATTTAATGATCCTTGTATGCGAGGAAGACCACAACGTGTTCTCCCCTGCCAAATACCCATCCCCTAACTTCATTTCCTGCTCAATTGCTGTTTTATAGCGCATAGTACAGCGATAGCACTCTGTAATATAGAAAACAGATTGCTGGAGCAGTGGAGGGGTTGGGGGGGGGGGGGTGTTGGGTGAGGGGGTTGTTGCCGTGCTGCCGGAGGACCTGCCATCCCAGGAGGGATGTCCTGTCGGCGGGCTCCGGAGTGCCAACAAAGCCCGTCTGCAGCTGACTGGCAGCAGCTGCGCCGGGCCGCCTCAACTGGGGCAGGGGCGTAACGGGGAGGAGCGGGCACTCTTCGTACTACGTCTGCATGTGGACGCGGCGCGGGCCTCTCGCTTGGCCTTTGCTTCCGCCGCTACCACCGCCGCCATACATCTCTGTCTGGCCGCAGACACAGTCATCTGTAAACAGTGCTGAAAAATGAATGGTGTTTGTCGACTGGCTGTTGCACAGTGGGGTTTTAAAAGCTTTGCCCCAGTGCCTGAACACTTTATTCCTGTTCACATTAATGATTAGTACCCCCTCTCCCCTGACTGTTTGATTCATACTGCTGTTGTACCAGTTGACTGTAAACAGACTTTATTGGCTAGTCATCATCTAGTGGTCAGTTATCGTCCAGTGGATGTCAATGGAAATGTCATTTACATACCCGTCCCTGAAAGCAGAATCAAGTAAATTCTCCCTTTAAAAGACACAGTGCTCTCTATTTCTTTCTCTCTCTCTCTCTCTCTCTCTCTCTCTCTCTCTCTCTCTCTCTCTCTCTCTCTCTCTCTCTCTCTCTCTCTCTCTCTCTCTCTCTCTCTCTCTATCTTTCTCTCTCTGGCACTTTTCTTTCTGAGCCACTCTCCTCCCTTTCACACTCGCTCCCTCTTTGACACTCTGGCTGTTTCTCTCCTCCTCCTCCTCCCTCTCTCCTCCTCCTCCCACTCTCCTCCTCCCACTCCCTCTCCAGGTTACCTTTTCACCTTCCCGCTGGAAATCTCCATCTGAATTCACTGGAGGAATCCTTTTTCTCCGGCAGACAGGTTGTCAGCGCTTCTCACCCCGTATCATCAGCATGGCGAGCGGGTGGAGGATGTTCCGCCTCGTGTGACAGGCAGAGAGAGAGTGGCAAACACGCTCTATCAGGGGAATCAGAAGGCCTCCGCTGAATAGCTGAAGCACATGGCTGCCAGGAGGCAAAGCTGGGGAAAGGAGGAGAGAGGAGTTCTGGAAACTAACACCAACTCTCCGCCGAATCAGAACACATATTAACATTAAGGTTTATGGGCTCTATTTTAATGGTCTAAAACAGAAGTGTCTTTGCGCAAAACGCAAGTCACTTTGTGGGCGGATCTTGGGCGCTGATGCTATTTTACAGGCGGAATAATTGACTGTTGCACCCGACGCAAATCTAAAATGGGGTGGTCTGAAGTAGCTACATTAATCATGGGTGTGGTTTGGGCGTAACGTGCAATAAACCAATCAGAGCTCATCTCACATTCCCTTTAACAACAGGCACGCTTGTTCCATAGCTGATTGCTATTATGGTGGCGTATTTGCCAGGCGCAGCCAGGAGCGTTCACAGCGCTATAATCACTGTTCAGTTGGCAACAGTTAGCTATTAATTTTTCCTCTTGACAAAATGTAATGCAGATTTGTCACAAAGACATACTTTCCGATGTTTTGGAATCACTCTCACTGAATCACGAGGTTATGAATGCATGGTGATATTTTTGCAATGTACAATGTAATCTAACATTACCTCTCTATAGACAATGCATATCTTCTGTCAGTTAATCTCTTCTCTCCCGTGCTGCCGCTGGGGCATTTGGGTTAAATGGCATCGGCATGCAATTCAACATCACGTCTCCTTAAGTCCTCTGATATTTCCTAATTTATGTCATCAACACATCCGTGATTCGTGAAAATGTACGCTAGATTTATGCCTATTTTTTCACATCTTAATGGACACCACACTAATTTCCCTCGAGTGGTAATATTTTTCTTTAAAATTATGTATGGTTTACAGAAATGGGAACTACGTTGTATAGATGAGAGGAGCGAAGTGTGCGTTGCGCAGCACAGGCGGCCAAGCAAGGGCTCCTTACCATCAGGCAACTCAACAACGAGTTTGTCAGCAACAAAAATGGCGAGCCTGCTCAATTCGTCGGAGAGGACAGTACCTAAATCCAAGCTCCTGCATTCTACGCCGTACTGTCCTCTCCGACGAATTGAGCAGGCTCGCGATTTTTGTTGCTGTTATTCCTAACTGCACATAGGCTGTAATCGTCTCGGCAGGGATATCCTGCCTGGGCCGGCCTCGTGTGATACAAGGGGACTCAAGGGCCGCTACGGCCTCGTCTTGGACCGATCTGGCTGCCATCTTGCCGTCAACCAACCGCGTTTATTGATCTAAAGCTAAATCATGATCATGGTAGGCGCATTTAATTTGTCGTCACCAGAGCACCACCCACATACATCTCATTAACAATGCAGCTCATTTGCATGTTGTGAACTTGAAAATGAAAATGAAAATCGAGAAATGGAAAATAAATCGCAAGCAGGTGTCAGTTTTCATTTTATTTATCATTTTGGCATACATTGTGCGCATTGTCAGGAAAAGGCAAAGTCAAAGTGAAGTTTGCATTTTCATTTTCCTTTTTGGCAGTAATACACCAGGATGGTAATGAAAATGAAATGACAAATAGACGTTTTCAATTTATTTTTATTTTTGTCACAAATGTATCGTGTTTATCAGGAAAATTAAAAGCCAAATGTATATATTTCATTTTATTTTTAAATTTGGCAGGATAATTGCACCGACTCTTTGAAAATTAAATGGCAAAACGAGTTTTTCATTTTAATTTCACTGTTTTCATTTTAATTTTATTAATGGCAGGAAACCCCCCCCATATTTATAGGGCTGTATAAAGTTGTCCAAATTAATAGGTCGTAATTAGGCGTTGTTGTTGTAAAGATATTGCATGTAGATGTTGTACTATATAGGCTACTACATTTTTAGGTCACCAATGCACGAACAAAACCGGGAAATGGACAAATATTATCAAGGCTTTGAATGTTTCCGTCTGTGCACGAGGGTGTCTGTAGATTGGTGTGCAACACATTCATTCATGCAGGCCTGTGGTTATGCATGCGCCCTTAAAATAGCATCTGAATTTGCGCCACAGACTTTAGACCAGGGAGTTCCTGGTCTGTGGCGGAATTGTTTTCTGAAACTGCAAAATATCAACAGTGAACGTTTGCGCCGGAACACGCCCCGTCTTTTCGCTGAACCGCCCCCGTGGGCGCAATCAAATTCCCTAATTTACAGGCATGTACCTGTGGAGGGAAAATTCCAATATGTGCTGACTGCAAAATAGGAAAGACAAAAGCACGAGTATACAAAGTCAATTGCGCTGGGACGCAAGATAGAGCTCTATATATATAATGCCACTAAATGTTTGTTATTATATCAGTCCAGTCATGCTTTTGTTATGATCATATGAACTATTGCACTAGGTAAATGGGTGGTGATGGACTAACATAAGGTCTTTTTAACGAAAGTTACATTTTTAACGAAACATTTTAACGAAAGTTAAAAGACCAAGAGGTCAGAGGTTGAGTGAAACTATATGTGCAATGTTAGAAGATAAAGCAGAGCTACAAACCCAATGGGAACATCTCTCCTGTGTGTGTGTGTGTGTGTGTGCGGAGAATCTGAAACTCTCGGGCTGGAAAAACCCAAACCTCACAGACACATGAACTCACGGGCCGTGTTACGCCTATGTGAACGTTTCATCTTGAACTTTTGCCACCCGTTTCAGGCCTGCTCACTCTCGTGGTCGTGTAGACTGTGTAATGAGCATTATCAGTAGAGCACTCTTCAGCCACATCAAACACGTGCTTCTCTAAGTCCGGCATGAAAGCTTAATTTTACTCGCACACTCCACTGAATTCAAATATGACCATAGTTGAAGGTATATGTCTTTAAAGTAAACGGACAAGGTGCGTGTTGTTTTCACATATTGACCTCTCTTACAGAAAAATATGCATCTGCACATTCAATACACCTATTTATACACACCAGCGCACCGTGCTTTTCTGTTGAACTGACACACAGGGTCACAGAGCGCGTGTAATCGTCGTGGAAACATTCCTTTTGCGTCACTCACATCGCGCCATGCACTCTGTCCTCCCCCTTTTTCTCTAACCAGATTTACATTTTTGTTTTGACTAATGTACTGTTACAGACCACAAAAGGCCCATAATAAGATTGTTTGGCTTTCAGCGCTGCCTGTTGCCAGAGACCATGCAGTAAAATAAGACGCGGGCGGAAACAAGGATCGTCACGTGGGTTTTTCGCATCCCGAGTCGGGGGACTCCCCAACCCCCCCCCCCCCTGCCGAGTCTAAATCAACTTTCTCTTTTGAGGACGGGCCTGATTGGTGAGCTCCTTGTTTGGTGTTCGTCCTGGACACTGTTGACCCTCCCCGCCCTCCCCCCCCCCCCCCCCCCCTCTTTTCCACTCTACGGAGCCAACTGCGTGGAGAGTGCATGTGCTAGCACAGGGATGAGTCCGATTCTCAAGAAATATGATCATCTAATTTCCCATGCTCAATAAAAAACGGAATTTATGGCTGTGTTTATTTTGGCAGAGTCCAAAATCAATCCCACACACAAAGCTGTGATGAATAGAAAGAGCAATATTAGTTGGCAGATGGCTTACTGATTGCAAACAATAATTTAGATACTGTTTATGAATATGCCTTAATCTGCACACGTTAATATCACTCCAGGACGCTAATCACTCCTAGCAACAAATTAGATGTTTAACTTAATCAGTTTTCTCGACCTGCGTTAAAAATGTGTGTGTGTGTGTGTGTGTGTGTGTGTGTGTGTGTGTGTGTGTGTGTGTGTGAGTAGGGACTTGTGTTACAGCGGAGAAGAGGAAATGGCTGCTCCCCGCGGGCTGATGTACCTTGTAAAACAATCCCTCTTCAGACCGCATGGAACAAGTCTCTGCCAAGAGCTGTAAGACTTTCGGAGCTGAACAAGGCCTGACCCTACAGGCACTTGCCAGCTCCGCCATTTTTCTAAGCCCATCTCACAGAATGAATCTTTAGGCCCTGGCACTTTTCCTGGATAATGTCTTTTTTTTGTCTTTCTCTCCACACTTTTTTTTGGTCTGTCACCGGCCAGTGGGAATTATCTTTCACTTCCCAAATTCCTCAACTGTTTAATGAAATTAATGGCCACTTCAGTTCTCATCTTGGCATGCAATTATATACAGCAACATTTCTTTGCGCTGATATCATGCCGAGCACTGGCATCCCCTGATGTGGAAACGGATCTTACTGACACTTTGTATGGTAAGAAATATAATGTACATGTAATCATCTGTGTGTGTGTGTGTGTGTGTGTATATGTATGTGTGTGTGTGTGTGTATGTGTGTGTGTGTGTGTGTGTGTGTGTGCGTGTGTGTGTATATGTACTGTATGTGTGTATGTGTGTGTGTGTGTGTGTGTGTGTGTGTGTGTGTGTGTGTGCGTGTGTGTGTGTGTGTGTATACTGTATGTGTGTGTGTGTGTGTGTGTGTGTGTGTGTGTGTGTGTGTATGTATGTACTGTATATGTATATATAAGATGTTTGTTTGTTTGGGCGGGTTTATGCAGGCCTACACATGAACAGGATTCTTATCCACTTGTGTCATGTGAAGCCCCTCCCACTTGGCCGTGTGAAGCCCCTCCCACTTGGTCATGTGAAGCCCCTCCCGTTTGGCCATGTGAAGGCCCTCCCACTTGGTTATGTGAAGCCCCTCCCTGCTATTAGAGACAGACTTGTGTAACATGTCAAACGTTTTCTTTGTGTTTGACGCTAGATATTAGGTGACTTTGCTTTCCATGTCCATGTCTGTGTGTTGTATAAAACACGGTGCAGTAAAACACATCTGAAACAGAATGAGTGTCGAATGAGACAGGCACCGCTGCTGTCCATTGATGATGCTAATCTGCTAAAGTCTCTTTGGCTAAACCACAGAATGATCTCCTCTGCCTTACTATGCTTATGTCACAGATGTCCCAAATTGGAACCCAAAAAGCAGGTCACACTGTACTGAGAACCCCCTACCACTCTCAGAATTTTAGGTTGATCAGGGTTATTTAAGATGTTCCCAAATGCCTCCAAGGCTACAAGGAGATATTTATGTACTGTATGTAGCTGTGTAATATGATCAGTGCTAGCAATGTCAGATTATCTAGTATCTAATGTAGATGGAATCTGGCCATCAAGCCAATGCAAGAGCCTCTGGTCTTGTTCATAACATAGTTAGGTACAGGAGAAGTTGTCACATTGTGGGCTCAGGTTAAGATATGGTGATTCATTTTGAAGCAAAAATTAAACTGAAAATGAACTTTTTCAGATTTATCTTCATGGATGCAATGCATTTGATGGGCCAGTTTACTTCTATGGTGTGTGTGTGTGTGTGTGTGTGTGTGTGTGTGTGTGTGTGTGTGTGTGTGTGTGTGTGTGTGTGTGTGTGTGTTTAAACATCATCACAAAACCAACCTCTCCATAGTTCTTATTCATCACTTATCAAGTGTCAGCTTTGAGGTTTCAACAGCAAACTACTTAGTGAGTTTCCTAATGAACATTAAACTGGGTTACTGTTTCCTTAAGACCACAGTCCTGCTGATCGTACACTTTGGAAACAGAATGACTGTAGAGCTCTGTGGTCAAGTTACCAAATTAACAGAATTCTCCATAAATTCCAGAACAGGCCAATATTATAGTATCACATTTTTCTTTACAGCATTTGTTTTTTGAATTCCCAATAAATGTCCTGTTCACCCACCCCTTCAACACACACACACACACACACACACACACACACACACACACACACACACACACACACACACACACACACACACAGACAAACACACACACACACACACACACGCAAACACACTCACACACACAGAGAGAGCCCATTTTTCATTTTCTCCTTGAATGCTGGATTTGTGCACAGAAGGAGATGTGAAATCAGGAGGCCGATTTTCCCGCAAAGGTTAATGCTATTCACTGTTTTTCTTCACTGTGCCTTCTCTCTCTCTCTCCCTCCCTCTCTCCTCTCACTTTCTCTCTCTCTCTCTCTTTCTCTCTCCCTCTCTCTCTCCTTCCCACCCCCCTTGTGGGCCGAACCACCCATTTAGTTTAAGGTCACAAGCCGTGGCTGCTGCCTCTCCAAGGGTCCACTGCAGACTTGGCATCCCTGTGATTAGACTTCCCGCTGGTTGACTACACATACCCGTGCACTTGCCAAGTCAAATAACACATTTAGTGAATTGGAAATAAGATTTAAGTGGGCCAGCACAATACAGCCAAGCCTCTCATCTTTTTAGCCCCGTCCCTATCCTTTGTGTGCCTGACTGTGAAAACTGCTCTTGTTCAGGGAGTTAATCTTCATTTTTTTCTTTCTCCCTCTCTCTCCCTCCCTCCCTCCCTCTCTTTCTCTCTCTCTCTCACTCTCTCTGTAGATTATTTGGAAACAGGTCAATTGAGTGGTGCAGTGGCAAAAACTCCACCCACAGAAGTAAAGAAAAGGGGCAGTTATGCGCTACACCGAGTGTGAGCTTCGCTTTGGTCTCTCTCTCTCTCTCTTCTCTTCTCTTTCTTCTTCCCCCTCTCTTCTTTTTTCTCCTCTTCGTATTTTTCTTTCACTTGCTTTGTAACGTGGATAAGAACCCTATCCAGCTATTTCTATGGACCAAGCACAGGCTCTTGAAATGGCTGGCTTTGATTCCGAAGCTCCACACACCCCCCCCCCCCCCCTTTTTGCTATTTTTCTCCGGTTCTCTGTTTATCTCAAAGGGAGTTGCTTACAGTTCACTGGTCCTTCACTGGTTGCCTATTTTAACACTTTTCTGCACACACACACACACACACACACACACACACACACACACACACACACACACACACACACACACACACACCTATTATCGAAATTGCTGAGTTCTTGCTGTGGTGGCATCAGTGAAGTTAAAATAAAGCAAGCTTTCACTTCCCATTTTTAAATTCCAGTCGTTGGACTTGACCGAGGGACCCTTTGGATGAGCCAGCAGTCTTTGCATGACTCACCCCTGGAGCGGCGATACTGCAAGCCGAGCACTGTTCCAACAAGCAGCCGCCAGTTCCCCAAGCGAATCCCAGATCCTATGCATGAAACGACGTCAAACGTCCACGCTCCATGACAGCCCTTTAATTAAGACCCTAATTACTCCTTCCTCTTCTGATGACATCGGCATATTTGGAGAGTGTGTGTGTGTGTGTGTGTGTGTGTGTGTCAGATGGGTGGTTGCTCCCTGACTTACCCCCCCCCCCCCCCCCCCACCTTCTCCTCACGCGTGTTTGTAGTGGCCACTGGCTTAGATGACAACTGCTAAATGAATGGCTGCCAGTGTCAAGGCAGTTTGCGAGATTTACTAAAGGTATGGTACATATCACAGGCACCCTACAGGCTTTCAGCTCAAGCACATGACAGAGAGGCCTGCTGCGCTACTTAGCATACAGCTGAGTCAATCACATGTGTCTGTGACTTCAGAACACTGGAGAGGCCTTAGGAATGTGCATTGAGCCTGTCTTTGAGGGCATCTTTGATGTGCTACAAGTTTTCAGACCGTTCCTCAGCCAACTTGTTAACTTAAGTACTGTGTAAGCATGCCTTACAAATAATATCTAGTTGTCCTGTACAGTTTATTTGACAGTTTTTTGAAGTGTTTTTTTACCAGAAGAAATGGCTGTATCAAAAGTTTTAGTTGACTGGGTATGTGCAACATTATATGAATGGTTGGTATAACATTGTGTATTCATATATAAATGGAATATTTATTTATTAGTTTCTCATCAGGGATAAATTAGGAGACTGTAGTGCTACAGACACTTTGTAGACAGTAAAGCATGAATGAGTAAATGTGGTATTAATGATTAAGGATGAGCAGTGAATCTTCTATGCAAGCTTTTGTCTCTAACACACCATCTAATGCATTGTGATCTGATATTACAATAGTACATCATCTAATATATCTCACACCTTTTGTTAACATAATATAAAATTTGGGTTAATTTTGCGCTTATCTCAGTGAAAAGCCTCTCACAGTCTCACTGATGCTGATCTTTTATGAAGTCATTTATACAGATAAATTACACAGATGCCAGAGATATGCCTCTCACTATAACGCTTTCTGTTTTATGAATCAGTCTTTTGTGTCGAATTGACAAGAATGCAGAACTAGCATCACAAGAGGTTGCCTGAGTCAGAAGTAGCACTTTACTCTATTGCAGTAAGTCGTCTTGGATAGAAGCGTCTGCCAAATGAATAAATGTATATGTAAATATACTTTGCAGTTTCATGTCGTGCCGAGTACAAGGTAGGAACAGGCCAACGAATCCTAACCTATCACCCACTTTACTGTCTCCAATTCACCCTGTGCTTTCAGGTTTTTATTTTGATTTCCTGCTGAGTTGCAAAGGATAACGAGTAGGAATATAATATATAGTCGTATGTGTGTGGGTGTGGGGGGGGGGGGGGGGGGGGGGTGGTCAGCAGGGGTCATAGAGCAAAAAGAAAACAGAGTTTTAGAGGGAAAAGGGAAGATGAATGAAACAGCAGTCTGCAGGATCCATTTGCAACCCCCTCTTCCCTGCCCCCCCTCCTCTGGTTCGGACTCAAAGACACAAAGCTAACTTTTTACCCAGATAGGCCCCCATTTTTTGTGCATTCTTGAAACATGTGTTTTTATGGTACGGGGGACAGGACAAAGGGCGGCGTCTGAGGATTTCACAAGACAAAGCAGAATCGGTAAGACATCAAATAAAATATTCCCCTCTGATGCCTGAGAGCACACAATATATCCACATACCAGTGTGCAATTACCTCAGTGTATCTCATTAACTCCGTAAATGGTTATTATAGATAGCTGTGTGCTCTAAATGAATGACCTTCTACATTAACGTCCACTGACACGAGGTCAGTACAGGGACATTAGTTGTGTACTATTAATTACTGGCCTGTTTTTAATACACAATGTGACCAGCCGATGCAAGTTTGTCAGTCTGTGTGCACACTCTAGTTCAAATGTCAGGTGTGAGCGGCCTGAATGCCACCCAGTTTCCATCATCACAAGGTAGCCATGCTTTAGCTGTTAGGAGACAAGTGAATCCTATTAGCCCTGGCTGAGAAAAATGCAAAGAGGCTGAAGGATGGATAATGGGTAATGGATGGAGACTACTACCGCTGAGAAGAACTCTCAGCTGTTCCTCTTTAATCACTCTCAGCGGGTCAGCAGACACACACACACCCCCCCCCCCCCCCCCCCCCGCACACACACACACACACATACATATACACACACACACGCACACATCAAACGTACCAAACACAGTCATATTCTCAAGTGGACCAGAACCTGGAAATTAGATGTCTGGGAAAAAATATGGGTATTTATATTGAGATTGTCCTTCATTTTGACCATGGGCATGGGATGAATGTCAATCCCCCTCCCCTCCCCCCGTTTCTTGTAAAAACGTTAATTAATTGAGCTAACTATCTCTGAGCCCACTCTTCAGCCACAAAGCTGGACATATCCAATCTTCAGATCTAAATTTGTTCTTTTAATCTTCTTTGTTATCAAGTCATTAGCGGAGAGTATAAAAAGCTTGCTTCTGTCCAGTGGTGACAGCTGACTTTTATCAAGTGATTATAATCCTACTGATTATCACGATTATAGGTTACAGTAAAACTTCATCTTCCACTTGTCAAAAGTTTTTCGGAGTTTAAACCTCACTGAGGGCCACTGTTTCTAAAAAAATGCTAACTGCTCTGAGAAGTGTATGGCATCTATGATCTTTTTTAAAGCAAAACTATGTAAGAATTAATAACACTTCTTGTCTTCAATTTCAACATACTGGGTTTTGATAATACCAATTAACGGTCATAACCAAAAACGATCATGTTCTTGCACAGTACAACAAGGTTACATAGTGCATTATTAGGTGGTCCGGATGCTCATCGATTATGTCAGAGAT
Source organism: Alosa sapidissima (assembly GCF_018492685.1). Lineage (NCBI taxonomy): Eukaryota > Metazoa > Chordata > Actinopteri > Clupeiformes > Clupeidae > Alosa > Alosa sapidissima. The sequence continues at coordinate 12,813,813 of NC_055974.1, forward strand.
GCCATTTTCCGTATTATACGTCAGTGTATCATCAAAGTCAGTTACAAGCTGTTATTTTAAAAGTAACTGTTTTAAAGAATGTAGATGCTTTGGAAAACCATATATCTATCTGCCTGTCCAGCAGTCCACAGATTCATGCATAGTATGGGGAGAAACTTAGTTGAATCTGTTGCAATTAGTGCTTTTCTCTTGTTGAAAATTTGTCAGTCACCGTGGATTAATACACTGTTTTAGAGGCAAGACAGAAACATGTTCCAGACGACTGCACTTGAATTATTGTCATGTAGCTTGGGGCTTGAATTTAAACATCTCTGAATAATTGCCATCAGATTATCCTATTCAAGTACAGGGGACGGTAATTACAGGTTGTAGTCATTTTCAGCTGCCCTGGAAAACCATGCAAAGGACGACTGTGCATATTAAAACTTTATGTCAGAGATAAAATTAATGAAGACCAATGTAATCTTTCCTCTGGAGGAGACCTCATCCACTGTATTCAGCTCTGAAGACGTTTCGTATTTACTTACTCTCTCTTTCTCGTTCTCTCTCTCGGTCCCCCTCGACATGATGCAGAACAACCCGTCTATTGCCTCTAGGTCTGGGGACTGGTGGCGGTGCTTATTGGTGGCGACCAGGTTCTGTGTTTTATGTCATGGGGAAATGTTAGATGACGTTAAAAAAAACTACTATAGTGGGAGCTGACAGAGACAGGCATGCAAATCACAATCTCAGGCCTGTGGATGGCAGTGGAGGCACCGTGATAATCCCCCCCCCCCCTTTTTTTTAACCGTGTCGGCCTCTTCTTGTCTCCAAACAGGAGAGTGACGGGCAACCAAGGGTGTCTGTACAGACAGAGGAAACCATGTGGCTGGCGAGGTGTTGTCCTCGTTCCCCGCGTGCTTCATGTGAAATTGAAATGCCTCCTCATGGTTGGCAGTGTACTCTGTGTGGGTCTTTCACTGAGAACGTCAACACAGCGAGATTATGAGGAAGACTCAGTGCTCTTTATCCTCGCAGTGAATGCAAGGTCTCACCTGCAATGTACTTACTCTTAACCCCCCCCCCCCCCTTCTCTCTTCTGCCTTCCTGCCTCTCTGGGCTCCTGTCCACGGTGGGCAACTGCACCCCCTACCCCCCCCCCCCCCCCCCCCCCTCCTCTAATCCTCCCCTCATTCATCGGTGGAAAAGCTTGGCTTCCAGGCCAACACTTTTTATAAAAATTGCTCTCCTCTCTCACTGTTCGATTCTCAATGCTTTTTTTCCCCGCTAAGTCGACCATGCCAAGGAAATGAATAAACAAAAGGTGGGGGAATTTACAGTAATAATCAGGCAGGGAATGAGCAGCACCTATGTTACTGAACGCACAAGAGAGCTTACGGAAAATCGATCACGATGGCTTTCAGCAGCCGTAACTGATGCTTCATGCCTGGCTTCCAGGTATTGTGGAAAAGCAGGTCACATCTTAATCTCCCATATAAGGCTATAATCCTGTATACAGTGGCAATGAGGCGTATTTGCATATCTTGGGGAGAATGTCCCTATGTGATATATTGTCAAGAGTGATTATTTTTTCCCCCTAACCCGTTGCGTTGTAGCATCCACGTTTCAGTCAACGCCGTTTGACAATCAGAGCTGAGAGAGACAAGGTAGCACGGCGTGAAGCTAGCAGAGGATTATGTGGGTTTGGATGATGTTTTGGTGATAAGTTATGCAGACAACTTTAAAATGTGTCCTCTAGATATTTAACTGTCTCATGATTGATGGCTGATTTACCTCCCCATGTTGTTTTGTTCAGTGGGTGGTATATAAGCAGCAGTGTTTCTCAGTTTCAAACCCCCAAGAGCATCTAAGTGTACTTACTAAAGGAGAGCATAAACCCTATAATTAAAATCAGTGTCATGAATATTTTTTCATGATCTTTTTTTTTTCTGTTAAGCTAAGTTGTACTGCTAGCTCTCCTTCATTATATTTTGGAGAAATCACAGCATTGCTTTTGCTAAAGCTCTGAGCTTGACCATGGTCCATTTCTGATGATGTCACCCCCCCCCATCCCTACCCCCACTTCATCTTCCATCATCCTTTCCCCCCATTTTCCTCATTGAGCCCTATAAGGTGTGAAACAAATCTGTGCTAGTGATTGAGGTTTTGAAATGTTAATTATCTTGACACTTAACCGACGGCCATTGTTGCAGGGGTCAACAGAAGCACATTAGCTAATTGGAGATTCCAGTATTTCTAATTAGTTTTGAAGACGGTTTGAACAAAGGACACAGGTTTTCCACACCTTATTCATTTCTCATCCTTTGTGTGTGGCGGCCAAGGGGAGAGTGCGTTGAATGTAATTACCCCTTATAAAGAAATCCCCCTTAATGCATCTCTCAGGAAATACATAAGGAATTGAAGGGAGGACAATGCCGCGGGCTATCTGCTCTCCTTTTTTAAATGAAGGTATATCCTCCGAGCTATTAAGAATTTATCTCTGCTCAAGTCGATTTGTGGGATCAAATGGATGGGAGAATGCATCTGCGGTGTTTTTTGAGTGAAAAACCAACACGTAGCCGCGGCTTTTCAAAGATGATAAGTCTCCATTGAGTTATTCAGATATTTTTTCGGTGTTAAGGCTCTTATTGTTTGTCCTTTTCATTGTTTTTTTTTTTTTTAACTTGTCTGTCCAGAACACGTAGAGATGATTTAAGCACATGCTGCATCATACTCAGGAAACGTGTTGGACTTCCTGTGTGTTCTTTCCGAATGTATTGAACAATATTACATCTTCATATAATTTATAATATACTGTGTTTTGGGGAAAATATTATTTGT
>NC_055974.1:12825622-12833122 GCF_018492685.1 Alosa sapidissima
ACTTCCTTCCCATGTTGATGTTCAAAAAATGACCAAAAAAAAAAAAAACAGATTTTGGGGAAGGCCATCTTGTTTAGATGAATAATCTGAAGACATGTTTAAAACACATTTAGAAGTAATTTGTGGGGGGAGACAGATATGAAAACTGGAGAAACAAATGGCCTAGGGATGACTTTATTTTCCCAGGGAAAGCCTGGCCTCCAACCCGTCTGAAGGCTTTCTGTCGGCCACATCTCTCTCTCCATCAGCACCCCTCCCACCCCCACCCCCTTTCTCCCTTTCTCTCTCTCTCTCTCTCTCTCTCTCTCTCTCTCTCTCCCTCTCTCTCCAAGTCGTGCCTTGACCTTCATCGCCTCCCCACCTACAGGACGCCATGTTTGATACTCTGTCCGCCGAGACGGCGACGTGACAGCTCGCGCCCCAGCCCTCCGAACGGTATCATAGGACCCAGTGAAGGAATTTCTCTTTCTCGCTCATCATTAAGGGGCTTCCCCCTATGGTGCGCCGGAATGAAAAGTACGATTTAATGTTCTCAGGAGAGTGGCAGCCGAAGAAAGGCTCAAAGCGTTCGCATGCTGGTCTCTGAGTGGGTCCATCCAGCCCGTGCAGTGGACGGGACGTCCCTGAGGAATTGGCCATAGACTTGTGTGAATAGGGAAGGATTAGGGCCCTTTTAAGGATGGAAATGTAACAAAAGGAGCACTTTTATGATGTAGCAGCATAAAATGAGGGCCTTTATTGTAGCACTGATTGCGAGAGAGTGAGAGAAAAGAGAGAGAGAGAGAAAGAGAGAGAGAGAGAGAGAGAGAGAGAGGAAAGAGAGAAAGAGAATGAGAGAAGAAAGATCTTTGAAATGTGCGGCCATGCGATGCAATGTATGTGCTTTTCAGCTGGGCGCTGTAGTGGGCTGTGGAAAAATGACTTGTCTCAACATTAGAGAGAGAGAGAGAGAGAGAGAGAATGCAGCAGTTCCCTTTGGACCCGCAAAGTACAAGACGATTTGGTTTGTTTCTATTTTCTTCCTCCCTCTTTCTTGTCTCCAAACCCCCCCCCCCCCCCCCCCCCACACACACACACACACACACACACACACACAGACAACAGAACACACAGACACACACACACACACAGACAAGCAAACACACAGACAAGCACACACACAGACAAGCACACACACATGCTCACACACAGACAGACGCACGCACACACACACGAGATATACACACACTGAAACACACACACACACACACACACACACACACACACACACACACACACAGACACACACACAACCCAATCCAACCCACTCCCCGAATGCATCAGATGGAGGTCGGGGTCCCAGTGAAAGTTGGTTAATTTTCACAAATGGAGAACGCATAATTAGCATTCCCCGCAGGCTAGGTTAGTCTGTCCCTCCACTGGTGTCCGCTAGCTCCCTCTCCTCCGCCGCAATGAGCGTGTGTCAGGAACATGGCACATCGCATCAGACTGTCATGTGTCTGACAGCTTAGCGCTCGGATCTAGGCTTAATTATTTTGATTGGCTGATTTGTGCTTTTAATATATTCAGCGGCACACTGTCTGTGCATGCATTGTGGCTTCGGTGTATCTACAGAATAAGAGGTGGTATAATGTGGTGGTTAATGTGATTTGTTATTATTAGGGGGAATTTATATGCGCTATATGTCGTTTTTTTTTTTACAACAAATTTGAAATTAGGAGAAAAAAAGCGCCATGAAATATTGCATGGATTATTTTAAAACCCTGGGATTACACATGCGGCATCTGGAATTTTAAAACTTTACAATCATAATTATGAGGACGGAAAGAGACCAGTTGTTCAACATCCCTTCTGGAACTGAAGTGACCAGATGATGTGTAGCTTTTGGACCAAGATCCCTGGATGTATATTGTGTTTGTGTGTGTGTCCGTGTGTTAGTGTGTGTGTGTGTGTGTGTTGTGTGTGTGTGTGTGTGAGTGTGTGTTGTGTGTGTGTGTATCTATGTGTGTGTGTGTGTATGTGTATATGTGCCCGTAGGCTGAGCTGCTGAGCTGAGGACTGTGGGTCTCTGTGAACACTAGAGGGGGAGCTTACCCATGCTGGAGGAGGCTGGGGCTGGTCTGCTCTGGTGTGCCGTCGTTGCCGTCACCACCGCCGCGGCTGCTGTTGTTGCTGTTCCTGCTGCTGGAGGCTCTCACCAGGGCTGCAGCCTCCCCCGGACCCTCCTCTCCTCCCCCTCACTCCCCCCTCTCCTCTCCTCTCCTCTCCTCTCCTCTCCTGCCTCCCTCCTCCCAGCACAACCTTTGGCTGGAGACTGCAGAAGACGGACAAAGGTCAGCCAGGCGAGGAGAGAGAAGGGCCAATTTTAGTTTTGTTCACAGCGTGAGGGAAAATAATGTGTGTGTGTGTGTGTGTGGTGTGTGTGTGTGTGTGTGTGTGTGTGTGTGTGTGTGTGTCTGTATGTGCATGCTTGTGTGTGTGTTGCCTGCATTTGTTTGTGAGAAACATATGTATATATATATCATTTATTATATATTTACTATATATTAGATTGAGTGATATTTAGTGATGGTTTTTTAATATATTTTTTATATATTTACTATATATTAGATTGAGTGTATATTTCCTATATATTAGATTGAGTGATATTTAGTGATGGTTTTTGGGCTTGACAAATTCCACACTTGTATTTAACTTACATGTCATTGCATGAAGTGAAATGAGTTAATTGCTGGAATACACACAGGCAGCAGTGATTGATTTGATGTGTCAACAGAGAGTAGATATCAGGAACAGGACAAAGACTACTGACTTCCAGGATGTTAGAGGGACTAAAGTTTTAAACTTTATGGTGCGGTATGACATTCTGTCCAGCAGCTCTCCAAGATCATTTTTTTTTTTTAAATGAAAATTTATATGATGATTTACCACCAAAAATAATTAAATATTTTTTCTTGATTGAATTCGGGCCATATATCTTTGAGTGAAACAATTATTCAATTTAATTTCTGTGTAGTTACTGTATATGTTTGTTCTCCAAAATACTATGGTAAAACGTCTCATTACATTTTTAATGGTTTAAGGTTTTTTAGTTCACAAGTGTTTTAATGCGTATTCAGTAATAGAGAAGAGCCGTTCTTCCCACACGAATGAGATCATCGTATGCTTGTACCAAAGAAAACAAAACGCAAGCTAACAAGCACAGTTCCGTTTAGCTTGAATGGCAAAAACCTCAAACGAGGAGTTTTACTTTAATGGGGGCAGCTGAGAGCCTCTCGCTGGCCTCTCTGTCCACTCACATCCGACGGACTGTGTGTTCCTCCTCGTTTGTGGACGCACAGGCCTTGGCCCTGGCTTGTTTGTCGAGTCCCTGTTTGCTTTGGCGGCTGAGTCACAGCTGTTCACAGGGCTGTTTTGATGTGGTGGAGCAGGGCTAAGTGTGAGGGGAGCCGAGGTCACAGGCACACGGGGGGAATTGGGGCTGCGCTGCTGCCTCTTGCGTCGGCCCCAGGACTCGCCCAGCAGTCCTGTTTGGACCACATGCCGGCAAAAGCACGGATGTTATACGTGTCCGAAATCCAGGGATTATGATGCCTCTGTCTCTCTCTCTCTCTGTCTGTCTCTTGCTCTTGCTCTCATTCTTTATTTCTCTCTTTTTCTTACTCTGTAGTTTTCTTTATTATTAATTGTGTGATTGTGTGTGTGTGTGTGTGTGGGTTTGCATGTGTGCGTTCTGTAATCTCAGTTTGGGACTTTCTTTGTCACACACCGTGTATTTAATAGTAGATGACAGAGTTTAATTATTTTGACTTACTTTAGTTGTTAATGACATGCCAACTACATAATGTCGGCTCAGTTGTCAGCTCAGTTGTCACAAACACTATGTCAGTAAATGTTCATATTCCTCTGTTGTGCAGCTGACATTTGATGTGTTTTTTAATCCAGGACCCTTTAAAACATGGAGGATGTGAGTATTTACAAAGTTAACAGCAACTGTGAGTATTTACAAAGTTAACAGCACAACTGTTTTGTTAAAGGGATGCTGCATTCCTTAACATGTTTTGTTATCATATTAACCACAGTCATGTTTCATTTATTGTTGTAGAAAAGTGAAATGTCATAATGGTTTATAATATTGTGGTTTCTCATGTAAATGTCATTTCCCCAAATGTCTTTCTGCAGGTAAGCCGTACAACAGAGCAGCCCCGACCCGAGAACCACCTCTCTAGATTATCCTGGCATGTTTGAGATGTATTTCAAATAGCTTGTGTTGTTGCATTTGATTATATTTTGAAACGTTCAAAGATATTTGTCCACTTTAATCTCAATCATTATCTATTTTTATCTGGGGTTTTTTCACTCTGTGTTTTGAGTGAGTAGAAGTTTCAAAAGTGTTTATTTGCTGCTTTTAAAATCTTGCGTGGGTATGACCTCTTTAGTTAGGGTTCACTACTTTTATGTTCTTCATCCAGTTATACAGTCTTGTCAGTTAACACAGCATCTTCATTTAGTCAGTGCCATGTTGTTGTAATGTAGACCAAATCATGTCAGCACAGTGTACAGAATTTATAACTATGTGGATTGATGACCATCTTCTGAGTATCTGCGGGGCTGCATAATACAGGCTTATCAAAGGAGTATGCTCTCACCCAACACAACCTCACTAGAGAGTGAACTAAACCTCAACCCAATAGTGACCAACCAGTGAAACAACACCACCATCACTGTTAAGAGCATTAAAATGCTCAAGTCATAAAACTTGGCCAAATCAAATGCTGCACTAGATTGCCTCACAGAGACAATACAATACAAATAATAGAAAAAACTCATATATTTAAGTCAGTCAACATTAGGTACAATTTATTGTAAATTAAATTATTTCAAGACAAATTACTGGTATATTATTGCACAAGCACATTAAAATGCTTCTCAAAGGTTATTATTCTGACCTGTTCTGTGACTTCATTCTAAAAATATCTCTGAATTTATTGGCAGGAAATCTTGTAGTGGAAGCAATTACTGAACACAGTCACTGAGTAACAGGCAAGTGGACAAATGCACAAACATATTGAACTACACTGATTCCATACAGCTCCCATATAGGCAGCAGTGTTCCGGGTAGTAAAACATCATTTCTTTATGACTGCAACATATTTAATTAGGAGTTAGTTACATTATGTATGGTAGCCCCATTGTGAGAGAGATACATCAAAGTCCTATGAAGAAAGGCTAGACTTGTGGAGCTCAATATGTGCATTTGTAATGCATTGTAATGCATGCACCATACATCATAAATCCATATAGATTGTGTAACAGCTTGCTCAACTCACTGAAGACAAAAGAAATGGAGAATGGAGTGTAGAGGAAGTATTTGCTGCCTGAGTGATTTAATCATTTGATATAATGTTCATATATCTCAATATGTAGAAATTATTTCAGCCATTTTGTTTTTTGAGTTTGAGTTCATAAACATGCATTTTGTCTGCATTTTGTCTGTGTGTGTGTGTGTGTGTGTGTGTGTGTGTGTGTGTGTGTGTGTGTGTGTTCATGGTGTGTGTGTATGTTCATGTTAGATGAAGTCAGACACATTCTCTTCACCATAATCAACCAGTAATTCCTGTCTCTGCAGTTCACCATCAAAGGTCTCCTCCAGTCATTTCTGCATTTCAATACAGCCTGTCACATTCCACATTAATGTTAATCAAGTATGCCTTTATTCACTATACATACTGTAGCACTTGTGTGAAATACAATTTTGCTCTAATAAACATATGTATTACCTCTTCTCCAACAGTATTGAGTGCACATCATATGCTTTTTCTCCCCACTCTATGGAGTGACTAATCGTGTTAACTTGGCTGATATCTTAAAAATAAATGCAACCTTAATTAATAAACAAATTACAAAAAAAAAAAATGCAACACAGCAACAACAGTCTTAATTTGAGTTCATCAATTACTGGGATTATGTAGGCAAGAGGCATGTAATCTACGTGCAGGCTTTTTGCAAGGGTTGAGCCACCTTTTCCAGTGATATTTATTGTGATGGAATTCACTTCCGTTTCACCACACAAATTCTCCACTCCTGCTGAAAATGAAAAGGTGAAGCATTGCCATTACGCCCCTAATGGGAAAAGCTGTGTGACTAACGTGTCATCCTACACACATATTCAGACACATTAGGAAAAAGCTCAAAACACAGAGAGAGAGAGAGAGAGAGAGAGAGACAGAGAGACAGAGAGAGAGAGAGACAGAGAGACAGAGAGACAGAGAGACAGAGAGACTGAGAGACTGTTAGTCCTGAAAATGGCAGAAGGAGGAGACAGAGACAGAGAGGGAGAGGGAGAGAGAGAGAGAGAATAAAAGAGAGAGAGAGAATAAAAGAGAGAGAGAAAAAAACATTGAATCATAATAAGCTTTTAATTTCTCTGTCCTGTGAATGTCAGGGAATGAAAAATATCTAATGTTATACATCATACATACGAGTTATACTATAACAACATTATATTACAATATTTATATTATCATAGTTGGTATTTACGTACATTTGTCCAGATATCAATATACGCCTATCTGTCTTTTATATGGACGTGTCTTTTGAGTTATCATTTTTGCTAATATACTCTCTCACAAGTAGTGAAGTGCCTATCTGCTCTGTCAGTTGGACTGAAATTGATAATGTCTCCTTGACAGTTCTTAGTCTATCTGTGTGTCTTAACAGACGTTTTATGCCTAGTAATCTGGTGATAGAATGCCTGGATTATGAAAAAGACTGCATGATAGAACGCTCCCTCCTTTTAACTGTATTTCCAACAGGCATGCCTCTCATAACTCCTGAAGCAGGTATAGCATATCTGTAGTTGTAAATACATGTTAGGAGCCAAGCTTGTGACCATGCGCTTGTGACCATGCGTTTTTGAAGATGATTCATGCAAACAGACTATTGCATGGGGCACTATGCTGAAAATAGTGTCTAATAAAGAATGCTGCTCTCTAACCTAGCACAGAGTGTCTCAATGGGGTTTGAACAGCTTCTGTCTGGCTTCCTCAAATTCTTGCTGGAAAAAGATTCATCATCCCAAAGCCATGTGTAACCAAAGAATAGGCTCGCTCCACAACGTGTCCCCTTGTCTGTGGAATGGCACCATTCGCAAATAAGCACTCGCGCTGAGGTGGTGCGGTGGTATTTAGAGCAACGACAGGACTCTGAGACAGACGGAGGGGAACTGGGGTCTAATCACACCTAACCCAGCAGGCCCTCGCTCCTCCCAACGCTCAGCCATCTCTTTTTCTCCCATAATGCTCTCTCTCTCTCTCACACACACACACACACACACACACACACAGTAGGAATTAATATTCAAAGGTGAAGGTGGCGGCACCAGAGCATGTAACGTCTATCACGCCTCGTATGCATACCGTCACTAACCAGTGGCAATTTGTTGGCTGTAATGGCATTAAGAAACTGATCGTTTACAATTTTTTTTCCCCTTGAACCCCC